>NC_086127.1:6329053-6386193 GCF_963921235.1 Mobula hypostoma | reverse complement strand
CGGTCTGGATAGCAGTGAGTGCGGTCTGGATAGCAGAGAGCGCTGTCTGGATAGCAGAGAGTGCGGTCTGGATAGCAGAGAGTGCGGTCTGGATAGCAGAGAGCGTTGTCTGGATAGCAGAGAGCGCGGTCTGGATAGCAGAGAGTGCGGTCTGGATAACAGAGAGCGCGGTCTGGATAACAGAGAGCGCGGTCTGGATAACAGAGAGCGCGGTCTGGATAGCAGAGAGCGTTGTCTGGATAACAGTGAGTGCGGTCTGGATAGCAGAGAGCGCGGTCTGGATAGCAGAGAGTGCGGTCTGGATAGCAGAGAGCGCTGTCTGGATAGCAGAGAGTGCGGTCTGGATAACAGAGAGTGCGGTCTGGATAGCAGAGAGCGTTGTCTGGATAGCAGAGAGTGCGGTCTGGATAGCAGAGAGTGCGGTCTGGATAACAGAGAGTGCGGTCTGGATAGCAGAGAGCGTTGTCTGGATAGCAGAGAGCATTGTCTGGATAGCAGAGAGTGCAGTCTGGATAGCAGAGAGTGCGGTCTGGATAACAGAGAGTGCGGTCTGGATAGCAGAGAGTGCGGTCTGGATAGCAGAGAGCGCGGTCTGGATAGCAGAGAGTGCGGTCTGGATAGCAGAGAGCGCGGTCTGGATAGCAGAGAGCGCGGTCTGGATAGCAGAGAGCGCGGTCTGGATAGCAGAGAGCGCGGTCTGGATAGCAGTGAGTGCGGTCTGGATAGCAGAGAGCGCTGTCTGGATAGCAGAGAGTGCGGTCTGGATAGCAGAGAGCGTTGTCTGGATAACAGAGAGTGCGGTCTGGATAGCAGAGAGCGTTGTCTGGATAACAGAGAGCGCGGTCTGGATAGCAGAGAGCGTTGTCTGGATAACAGAGAGTGCGGTCTGGATAGCAGAGAGCGCGGTCTGGATAGCAGAGAGCGTTGTCTGGATAACAGAGAGCGCGGTCTGGATAGCAGAGAGCGCGGTCTGGACAGCAGAGAGCGCGGTCTGGATAACAGAGAGCGCGGTCTGGATAACAGAGAGCGCGGTCTGGATAACAGAGAGCGCGGTCTGGATAACAGAGAGCGTTGTCTGGATAACAGTGAGTGCGGTCTGGATAGCAGAGAGCGCGGTCTGGATAGCAGTGAGTGCGGTCTGGATAGCAGAGAGCGCTGTCTGGATAGCAGAGAGTGCGGTCTGGATAGCAGAGAGTGCGGTCTGGATAGCAGAGAGCGTTGTCTGGATAGCAGAGAGTGCGGTCTGGATAGCAGAGAGCGCGGTCTGGATAACAGAGAGCGCGGTCTGGATAGCAGAGAGCGCGGTCTGGATAACAGAGAGCGCGGTCTGGATAGCAGAGAGCGTTGTCTGGATAACAGTGAGTGCGGTCTGGATAGCAGAGAGCGCGGTCTGGATAGCAGTGAGTGCGGTCTGGATAGCAGAGAGCGCTGTCTGGATAGCAGAGAGTGCGGTCTGGATAACAGAGAGTGCGGTCCGGATAGCAGAGAGCGTTGTCTGGATAGCAGAGAGTGCGGTCTGGATAGCAGAGAGTGCGGTCTGGATAGCAGAGAGCGTGGTCTGGATAGCAGAGAGCGTTGTCTGGATAACAGAGAGCATTGTCTGGATAGCAGAGAGCATTGTCTGGATAGCAGAGAGCGCGGTCTGGATAACAGAGAGTGCGGTCTGGATAACAGAGAGTGCGGTCTGGATAACAGAGAGCATTGTCTGGATAACAGAGAGCATTGTCTGGATAGCAGAGAGCGTGGTCTGGATAGCAGTGAGTGCGGTCTGGATAACAGAGAGCGCTGTCTGGATAACAGAGAGTGTGGTCCGGATAACAGAGAGCGTGGTCTGGATCGCAGAGAGCGTGGTCCGGATAACAGAGAGCGCGGCCTAGATAGTAGAGAGAGTGGTCTGGATAGCAGAGAGCGTGGTCTGGATAGCAGAGAGCGCTGTCTGGATAACAGAGAGCACGGTTTGGATAACAGACAGCACGGTTTCGATAACAGAGAGCGCGGTCTGGATAAAAGAGAGCACGGTTTGGATAACAGACAGCACGGTTTGGATAACAGAGAGCGTGGTCCGGATAACAGAGATTGCGGTCTGGATAACAGACAGCACGGTTTCGATAACAGAGAGCGTGGTCCGGATAACAGATTTTGCGGTCTAGATAACAGACAGCACGGTTTCGATAACAGAGAGCGTGGTCCAGATAACAGAGCGCACGGTTTGGATAACAGACAGCACGGTTTCGATAACAGAGAGCGCGGTCTGGATAACAGAGAGCACGGTTTGGATAACAGACAGCACGGTTTGGATAACAGACAGCACGGTTTGGATAACAGAGAGCGTGGTCCGGATAACAGAGAGCGCGGTCTGGATAGCAGAGAGTGTGGTTTGGATAGCAGAGAGCACAGTTTGGATAACAAAGAGCACGGTCTTGACAGCGGAGAGTGCCGTCTGGCTAGCAGGGGCGCTGATGATGGATGCTGCCTTCCTGTGGCAGTGCCCCTTGGAGATGCGACCAGTGTTGGTGAGGCCATTCCCCAAGATGGACTGGGCTGACCCCACCGCTTCCTGTAGACTTTTCCGTTCTCTACGGAAGTGTTCAGCAAAGACTGGTGCTGAGACCCTTGTAGCTTGCCAAATCCTCCAGCGATTTGGAGGTTGGGGTAGGATGTGTGCGTGGACGACATGTGTGGTCTGGTAGATGGTGAGGAAGGCTGCCACTGGCGACAGCGGGACATCGATCGGCCGGGCCAACAGCGTCGGATGGATCACAGGGGTGAAGAGAAGGAACCTCGGGTACCACTCCATCAGTAGGGCAGAGGTGGACAGGATAGTGGGGGTGAAGAAGGATTCACCAGCTGTGTCCAGGGTGAGAGTCTGGGATCCCCTACCACAAACAAAACATAACTCAGCCTGGTCACACTGCGACTACGAGGGGAAATTAACAGTCGACATTTTGGGCTGAGATACCTCATCTTTCAAAGTTCCAACTAAATTTATTTTTGGAAGTTTGTTTGCACTCGGTGGCCACTTTATTAGGTACACTTGTACACCTGCAGGGTAATGCAAATACTGTATCCAATCAGCCAGTCAATGCATAAAAGCATGCAGCCATGGTCAAGAGGTTCAGCTGTTGTTCAGACCGAACATCAGAATGGGATGGAACGTGATCTTCGTGAGCTCGACCATCGAACGATTGCTGGTGCCAGACACACTCCCTGGGAAACTGCTGATCTCCCGGGATTTTCACTCACAACATTCTCCAGTGTTTACAGAGAACGGTGCGAAAGATCCAGTGAGTGACAGCTGAGGGTGAAAACACCTTGCTAATGAGAGAAGTCAGAGGAGAGTGGCCCAGACTGGTTCAAGCTGACAGGAAGGCGACAGTAACTCAAATAATCATACGTTACAACAGTGGTGTGCAGACGAGCATCTCTGAATGCACAACAGGTCAAACCTTGAAGCGACACACATAAAAGTTGCTGGTGAACGCAGCAGGCCAGACAGCATCTCTAGAAAGAGGCACAGTCGACGTTTTGGGCCGAGACCCTTCGTCAGGACTAACCGAAAGAAGAGATGGTAAGAGATTTGAAAGTGGGAGGAGACACACATAAAAGTTGCTGGTGAACGCAGAAACCTTGATGTGGATGGGCTACATCCGCAGAAGACCATGAACGTACACTCAACGGCCATTTTGTTTGGGTACCTCTTCGCACCATACAGCAAACAATTTTTTTTTGTCTGTTTATTCACTTACGGGATGTGGGCATCACCAGCTCAACCAGCATTTGTTGCCCGTCCCTAGTTGCCCTTGAGGAGGTGGTGACGAGCTGCCTTCTTGAACCGCTGCAGTCCGCGAGGTGTAGGGACACCCACAGTGCTGTTAGGGAGGGAAGTCCATGATTCTGACCCAGCGACAATGAAGGAACGGGGATGTGTTTCCAAGTCAGGGTGGAGAGTGACTTGGAGGGGGACTTCCAAGTGGTGGTGTTCCCAGGTATCTGCTGTTCTCGTCCTTCTGGATGGCAGTGGTCGTGGGTCTGGAAGGTGCTGCCTTAGGAACTCTGGTGTGTGGTTGCAGTGCATCTTGTAGATAGTACACACTGCTGCAACTGTCCGTCGATGGTGGGGGGATTGGATGCCTGTGGAAGGGGTACCAATTGCAACTATCTGTCGATGGTGGGGGGATTGGATGCCTGTGGAAGGGGTACCAATTGCAACTGTCCGTCGATGGTGGGGGGATTGGATGCCTGTGGAAGGGGTACCAATTGCAACTGTCCGTCGATGGTGGGGGGATTGGATGCCTGTGGAAGGGGTACCAATTGCAACTGTCCGTCGATGGTGGGGGGATTGGATGCCTGTGGAAGGGGTACCAATTGCAACTGTCCGTCGATGGTGGGGGGATTGGATGCCTGTGGAAGGGGTACCAATTGCAACTGTCCGTCGATGGTGGGGGGATTGGATGCCTGTGGAAGGGGTACCAATTGCAACTGTCCGTCGATGGTGGGGGGATTGGATGCCTGTGGAAGGGGTACCAATTGCAACTGTCCGTCGATGGTGGGGGGATTGGATGCCTGTGGAAGGGGTACCAATTGCAACTGTCCGTCGATGGTGGGGGGATTGGATGCCTGTGGAAGGGGTACCAATTGCAACTGTCCGTCGATGGTGGGGGGATTTGATGCCTGTGGAAGGGGTACCAATTGCAACTGTCCGTCGATGGTGGGGGGATTGGATGCCTGTGGAAGGGGTACCAATCAAGTGGGCTGCCTGGCACTGGATGGTGCAATTACGATGGAACGAATGAAAGACTGAACACAAAGAACGACAAACATCCAGGATGCAAAAAGACTAACTGCGCCAATAAACAGATAGATAGATAAATAAATAATACTGAGAACATGAGCTGCAGAGTCTTTGGAAGTGAGCCCATAGACTGTGGAATCAGTTCGGAGTTGTGCTGAGTGGTTATCCACGCCGGTTCACAAGCCTGATGTTTGTAGGGTAACAACTGTTCCTGGCTGTACCTGGTCGGATGGGACCAAAGGCTCCTGTACATCCTCAGCTGAAATGTCAACTGATGATTGCTGCTGTTTCTAGTTGTTCCTGTCCTGCTGAGGTCCACCGGTGTTGTCCATCTCTCTGTGTCTGCCTGCCTCGCTCGAGGTTTCCAGCATCTGCACAACCCTGTGTCTTTGGTCAGACTAACCAGGAGGACTGTCTGCACTTCTGGTCCGCACACCACGGGAAGGGTGGGATTCTACTGGAGGCAGCGCAGAGGAAGTTTCCTGTGTGGGAGCATTCTGCTTTCGAAGGAGACGTGGGAGAGGATGGGTTTGTTGTCCCTGGATCTGAGGGGGGATCGGATACAAGTTAGAACGTGCAGAGGGGTGAAGGGGTAGAGGGGTGGGTAACGAGAATCTCCTCTCGTGTTGCAGTATCCACAGAAGGTCAGACGCTTAAGCTGAAGGGTGGCAGACTCGGAGTGGGTGCGAGGAAGTAGTGTCCCCCACACAGAGGGAGGCTGGAATCGGGAAGGGGAAACAGAGGCAAGGCTCAAGGGTGAACTTCATTTGCCAAATACAGTAACACGTATAAGGAATTTGCTGTGGTGCATTGGTCAGGGAGCGACATGCAACAGAAACACGATTCAACAATTATAGAGTTATATTACAAAATAAAGATAGAAGGAAGGTTATGGAATATAATGTGCATGAATACATAAATACCAGTTGAACACTGAAAGGCCGAGATAGAGCAGACTTGGAAGTGGAGAGGAGATCTCATTGAAACCTATCGAACACTGAAAGGCCAAGACAGTCTGGATGGATGAGGCTAGGGGCAGGGGAGCTCTATGCCCAGAACGCACAGCCTCAGAACAGAAGAATGCCCCTTTTGAACAGAGATGAAGCCCAGCTGCCCTCTGCCACCTTGTCCGCCAGACTGACCCAGCAGATGAATTTCTTCAGCCGGGGGTAGTGAATCTGTTCATTCATCGCCATAGGTGGCTTGGCAGGCCAAGTCATTGGGTATCTTTAAAGCGGAGGTTGGTACTTTCTTGATTACTTGGAGTGTCAAGGGTTACGGGGAGAAGGCAGGAGAGTGGGGTTGAGAGGGACAATAAATGAGCCAAGATGGGCCGAGTAGTCTAATTCTGCTCCTTTGCCTCATGGACTGGTGCAACAGGATGGTGAGAGCTGGATGACTCGCTGTGCTATACCTTTCATCTCCCCCCAACACTCCAACCCCCCGATGATATTCAAGGTGCTGGGCTTCTGCAGAGTGGTCTCAAACACGCTCCCCTTGACATCGCAACCCCAACACCCCACTGCCACACCCGGCAGCCTGCGGTACTCACATGACACCGTCCGCAACCTTGGTGCCGTCAACCCAAACCCAGCTGCCCTCTGTCACCTTGTCCGTCAGTCCGATCCAGTAGAGGGGTGCCCTCCCGTGCCCCAGCAGGAAGTTCTGCAAAAGGACGAGAGGTGAAGTAGTGGGGCAGGAGGGGGTAGGCAGAGTGGATACTGTCCCATGGGGATCTGGGGTTAGTGACGGTGGAGATGGAGACCGTCCCGCGGTGATCTGGGGTCAGTGTCGGGGAGATGGAGACCGTCCCATGGGGAGCTGGGGTCAGTGACGGGGAGAGGGATACTGTCCCGTGGGGATCTGAGATCGGTGACGGGGAGATGGAGACCGTCCTGTGGGGATCAGGGTATGTTGATGGGGGAGATGGAGAACGTTCCGTGAGGATCAGGGTCGTTGATGGGGGAGATGAAGACCGTCGCGTGGGGATATGGGGTCGGTGACAGGGAGATGGAGACCGTCCCGTGGCGATCTGGGGTCAGTGACGGGGAGATGGAGACCGTCCCGTGGCGATCTGGGGTCGGTGATGGGGGAGATGGAGACCGTCCCGTGGGGATCTGGGGTCGGTGACGGGGAGATGGAGAGCGTCCCGTGAGGATCAGGGTCGTTGATGGGGGAGATGAAGACCGTCCCGTGGGGATCTGGGGTCAGTGACGGGGAGATGGAGACCGTCCCGTGGGGATCTGGGGTCGGTGATGGGGAGATGGAGACCGTCCCGTGGGGATCTGGGGTCAGTAATGGAGGAGATGGAGACCGTCCCGTGAGGATCTGGGGTCGGTGAAGGGGAGATGGATACTGTCCCGTGGGGATCTGGGGTCGGTGAGGGGAAGATAGAGACCGTCCCGTGGGGATCTGGGGTGGTGACAAGGAGATGGATACTGTCCCGTAGGGATCTGGGGTCGGTGATGGCGGAGATGGAGACCGTCCCATGGGGATCTGACCACAGGACGACGGGGAGATGGAGTCCGTCCCATGGGGATCTGGGGTCAGTGACGGGGAGATGGAGACCATCCCGTAGGGATCTGGGGTCGGTGACGGGGAGATGGAGACCGTCCCGTGAGGATCAGGGTCGTTGATGGGGGAGATGAAGACCGTCCCGTGGGGATCTGGGGTCAGTGATGGAGACCGTCCCGTGCGGATCTGGGGTCAGTGACGGGGAGATGGAGACCATCCCGTGGGGATCTGGGGTCGGTGATGGGGAGATGGAGACCGTCCCGTGGGGATCTGGGGTCGGTGATGGGGAGATGGAGACTATCCCATGGGGATCTGGGGTCAGTGATGGAGGAGATGGAGACCGTCCCGTGGGGATCTGGGGTCGGTGTTGGGGAGATGGAGACCGTCCCGTGGGGATCTGGGGTCAGTGACGGGGAGATGGAGACCGTCCCGTGAGGATCGGGGGTTGGTGACGGGGAGATGGAGACCGTCCCGTGAGGATCGGGGGTCGGTGATGGGGGAGATGGAGACCATCCCGTGGGGATCTGAGGTCGGTGACGGGGAGATGGAGACCGTCCCGTGGGGATCTGGGGTCGGTGACGGGGAGATGGAGGCCGTCCCATTGAGATCTGGGGTGGTGACGGGGAGATGGAGACCGTCCCGTGGGGATCTGGAGTCAGTGATGGAGGAGATGGAGACCGTCCCGTGGGGATCTGGAGTCAGTGATGGAGGAGATGGAGACCGTCCTGTGGGGATCTGGGGTCAGTGATGGAGACCGTCCCGTGAGGATCTGGGGTCGGTGACGAGGGAGATGGAGACCGTCCTGTGGGGATCTGGAGTCAGTGATGAGGGAGATGGAGACCGTCGCATGGGGATCTTGGGTCAGTGTCGGGGAGATGGAGACAGTTCCGTGGGGATCTGGGGTCATTGACAGGGGAGATGGAGACCGTCCCGTGGGGATCTGGGGTCGGTGACGGGGAGATGGAGACCGTCCCGTGGGGATCTGGGGTCGGTAATGGGGGAGATGGAGACTGTCGTGTGGGGATCTGGGGTCAGTGTCGGGGAGATGGAGACTGTCCCGTGGGGATCTGGGGTCGGTGATGGGGGAGATGGAGACCGTCCCATGGGGATCTGACCACAGGACGACAGGGAGATGGAGTCCGTCCTGTGGGGACATGGGGTCGGTGACGGGGAGATGGAGACCGTCCCGTGGGGATCTGAGATCGGTGACGGGGAGATGGAGACCGTCCCGTGAGGATCAGGGTCGTTGGTGGGGGAGATGAAGACTGTCCCGTCGGAATCTGGGGTCAGTGATGGAGACCGTCCCATGCGGATCTGAGGTCAGTGACGGGGAGATGGAGACCATCCCGTGGGGATCTGGTGTCGGAGATGGGGAGATAGAGACTATCCCGTGGGGATCTGGAGTCAGTGATGGAGGAGATGGAGACCATCCCATGGGGATCTGGGGTTGGTGTTGGGGAGATGGAGACCGTCCCGTGGGGATCTGGGATCAGTGACGGGGAGATGGAGACCGTCCCGTGAGGATCGGTGGTTGGTGACGGGGAGATGGAGACCGTCCCGTGAGGATCGGGGGTCGGTGACAGGGAGATGGAGACCGTCCCGTGGGGATCTGGGGTCATTGACAGGGGAGATGGATACCATCCCATGGGGATCTGGGGTCAGTGACGGGGAGATGGAGACCGTCCTGTGGGGATCTGGGGTCGGTAATGAGGGAGATGGAGACCGTCGCGTGGGGATCTGGGGTTAGTGTCGGGGAAATGGAGACCGTCCTGTGGAGATATGGGGTCAGTGACGGGGAGAGGATACTGTCCCGTGGGGATCTGAGATCGGTGACGGGGAGATAGAGAGCGTCCTGTGGGGATCAGGGTCGTTGATGGAGGAGATGGAGACCGTTCCGTGAGGATCAGGGTCGTTGATGGGGGAGATGAAGACAGTCGCGTGGGGATCTGGGGTCGGTGACAGGGAGATGGAGACCGTCCCGTGGGGATCTGGGCTCGGTGAGGGGGAGATGGAGACCGTCCCGTGGGGATCTGGGGTCGGTGACGGGGAGATGGAGACCGTCCCGTGGGGATCTGGGGTCGGTAATGGGGGAGATAGAGACCATCCCGTGGGGATCTGGGGTCGGTGATGGGGAGATGGAGACCATCCCGTGGGGATCTGGGGTCGGTAATGGGGGAGATGGAGACCCTACCGTGGGGATCTGGGGTCGGTGACGGGGAGATGGAGACTGTACCGTGGGGATCTGGGGTCGGTGACGGGGACATGGAGACCGTCCCGTGGGGATCTGGGGTCGGTGACAGGGAGATGGAGACCGTCCCGTGGGGATCTGGGGTCATTGACAGGGGAGATGGAGACTGTCCCGTGGGGATCTGGGGTCAGTGACGGGGAGATGGAGACCGTCCCGTGGCGATATGGGGTCGGTGACGGGGGAGATGGAGACCGTCCCGTGGGGATCTGGGGTCAGTAATGGGGAGATGGAGTCCGTCCTGTGGAGATCTGGGCTGGTGACGGGGAGATGGAGACCGTCGCATGAGGATCGGTGACGGGAAGATAGAGACCATCCCGTGAGGATCTGCGGTCGGTGACGGAGAGATAGAGACCGTCCCGTGGGGATCTGGGGTCGGTAATGGGGGAAATGGAGACCGTCCCGTGAGGATCGGGGGTCGGTGACGGGGAGATGGAGACCGTCCCGTGGGGATCTGAGATCGGTGACGGGAAGATAGAGACCGTCCCATGGGGATCTGGAGTCAGTGATGGAGGAGATGGAGACCGTCCCGTAAGGATCAGGGTCGTTGATGGGGGAGATGAAGACCGTCCCGTGGGGATCTGGGGTCAGTAATGGAGACCGTCCCGTGAGGATCTGGGGTCGGTGACGAGGGAGATGGAGACCGTCCCGTGGGGATCTGGGGTCATTGACAGAGGAGATGGAGACCGTCCCGTGGGGATCTGGGGTCATTCACAGGGGAGATGGAGACCGCCCGTGGGGATCTGGGGTCGGTGACGGGGAGATGGAGACCCTACTGTGGGGATCTGGGGTCGGTGACGGGGAGATGGAGACCGTCCCTTGGGGATCGGGGGGTAGGTGACGGGGAGATGGAGAGCGTCCCGTGAGGATCAGGGTCGTTGATGGGGGAGATGAAGACCGTCCCGTGGGGATCTGGGGTCAGTGATGGAGACCGTCCCGTGGGGATCTGGGGTCAGTGACGGGGAGATGGAGACCGTCCCGTGGGGATCTGGGGTCGGTGATGGGGAGATGGAGACTATCCCATGGGGATCTGGGGTCTGTTACGGGGAGATGTAGACTGTCCCGTGGGGATCTGGGGTCAGTGACGGGGAGATGGATACTGTCCCGTGGGGATCTGTGGTCGGTGACGGGGAGATGGAGACCGTCCCGTGGGGATCTGGGGTCGGTGACGGGGAGATGGAGACCGTCCCGTGGGGATCTGGGGTCGGTGACGGGGACATGGAGACCGTCCCGTGGGGATCTGGGGTCAGTGATGGAGGAGATGGAGACCGTCCCGTGGGGATCTGGGGTCGGTGACGGGGAGATGGAGACCGTCCCGTGGGGATCTGGGGTTGACGGGGAGATGGAGACCGTCCCGTGAGGATCTGGGGTCGGTGACGGGAAGATGGAGACCGTCCCGTGGGGATCTGGAGTTAGTGATGACAGGGAGATGGAGACCGTCCCGTGGGGATCTGGGGTCATTGACAGGGGAGATGGAGACCGTCCTGTGGGGATCTGGGGTCGGTGATGGGGGAGATGGAGACCGTCCCGTGGGGATCTGGGGTCGGTGACGGGGAGATGGAGACCGTCCCGTGAGGATCGGGGGTCGGTGACAGGGAGATGGAGACTGTCCCGTGGGGATCTGGGGTCATTGACAGGGGAGATGGATACTGTCCCGTGGGGATCTGGGGTCGGTGAGGGGAAGATAGAGACCGTCCCGTGGGGATCTGGGGTGGTGACGGGGAGATGGAGACCGTCCCGTAAGGATCAGGGTCGTTGATGGGGGAGATGAAGACCGTCCCGTGGGGATCTGGGGTCAGTGATGGAGACCGTCCCGTGAGGATCTGGGGTCGGTGACGAGGGAGATGGAGACCGTCCCGTGGGGATCTGGGGTCAGTGACGGGGAGATGGAGACCGTCCCGTGGGGATCTGGGGTCGGTGACGGGGAGATGGAGACTGTCCCGTGGGGATCTGGGGTCGGTGACGGGCAGATGGAGACCGTCCCGTGGGGATCTGGAGTCAGTGATGGAGACCGTCCCGTGGGGATCTGGGGTCATTGACAGGGGAGATGGAGACCGTCCCGTGGGGATCTGGGGTCGGTAATGGGGGAGATGGAGACCGTCCCGTGGGGATCTGGGGTCGGTGACGGGGAGATGGAGACCGTGCCGTGGGGATCTGGGGTCGGTAATGGGGGAGATGGAGACCGTCCCGTGGGGATCTGGGGTCATTGACAGGGGAGATGGAGACCGTCCCGTGGGGATCTGGGGTCGGTGACGGGGAGATGGAGGCCGTCCCATTGAGATCTGGGGTGGTGACGGGGAGATGGAGACCGTCCCGTGAGGATCAGGGTCGTTGATGGGGGAGATGAAGACCGTCCCGTGGGGATCTGGGGTCAGTGATGGGGGAGATGGAGACCGTCCCGTGGGGATCTGGGGTCAGTGACGGGGAGATGGAGACCGTCCCGTGGGGATCTGGGGTCGGTGATGGGGAGATGGAGACCGTCCCGTGGGGATCTGGGGTCGGTGATGGGGGAGATGGAGACCGTCCCGTGGGGATCTGGGGTCAGTGACGGGGAGATGGATACTGTCCCGTGGGGATCTGGGGTCGGTGACGGGCAGATGGAGACCGTCCCGTGGGGATCTGGGTTAGTGACAGGCAGATGGAGACCGTCCCATCGGGATCTGACCACAGGACGACGGGGAGATGGAGTCCGTCCCATGGGGATCTGGGGTCAGTGATGGGGAGATGGAGACCATCCCGTGGGGATCTGGGGTCGGTGACGGGGAGATGGAGACCGTCCCGTGGGGATCTGGGGTCGGTGACGGGGAGATGGAGACCGTCCCGTGGGGATCTGGGGTCAGTGACGGGGAAGATGGAGACCGTCCCGTGGGGATCTGGGGTCATTGACAGGGGAGATGGAGACCGTCCCGTGGGGATCTGGGGTCAGTGACGGGGAGATGGAGACCGTCCCGTGGGGATCTGGGGTCGGTGATGGGGGAGATGGAGACCGTCCCGTGGGGATCTGGGGTCAGTGATGGGGGAGATGGAGACCGTCCCGTGGGGATTTGGGGTCAGTGACGGGAAGATGGAGACCGTCCCGTGGGGATCTGGGGTCGGTGATGGGGGAGATGGAGACCGTCCCGTGGGGATCTGGGGTCGGTAATGGGGGAGATGGAGACCGTCCCGTGGGGATCTGGGGTCGGTGACGGGGAGATGGAGACTGTACCGTGGGGATCTGGGGTCGGTGACGGGGACATGGAGACCGTCCCGTGGGGATCTGGAGTCAGTGATGGAGGAGATGGAGACCGTCCTGTGGGGATCTGGGGTCAGTGACGGGGAGATGTAGACCGTCCCGTGGGGATCTAGGGTGTAGACGAGGAGATGGAGACCGTCCCGTGAGATCTGGGGACGGTGACGGGAAGATAGAGACCGTCCGGTGGGGATCTGGAGTCAGTGATGGAGGAGATGGAGACCGTCCTGTGGGGATCTGGGGTCATTGACAGAGGAGATGGAGACTGTCCCGTGGGGATCTGGGGTCATTCACAGGGGAGATGGAGACCGTCCCGTGGGGATCTGGGGTCGGTGATGAGGGAGATGGAGACCGTCCCGTGGGGATCTGGGGTCGGTGACGGGGAGATGGAGACCGTCCCGTGGGGATCTGGGGTCATTGACAGGGGAGATGGAGACCGTCCCGTGGGGATCTGGGGTCGGTGACGGGGAGATGGAGACCGTCCCGTGGGGATCTGGGGTCAGTGACGGGGAGATGGAGACCGTCCCGTGAGGATCAGGGTCGTTGATGGAGGAGATGGAGACCGTCCCGTGGGGATCTGGGGTCAGTGATGGAGACCGTCCCATGGGGATCTGGGGTCAGTGACGGGGAGATGGAGACCATCCCGTGGGGTTCTGCGGTCAGTGACGGGGAGATAGAGACCGTCCCGTGATAATAGGGGGTCAGTGTCGGGGAGATGGATACTGTCCCGTGGGGATCTGTGGTCGGTGACGGGCAGATGGAGACCGTCCCGTGGGGATCTGGAGTCAGTGATGGAGACCGTCCCGTGGGGATCTGGGGTCATTGACAGGGGAGATGGAGACCGTCCCGTGGGGATCTGGGGTCAGTGATGGGGGAGATGGAGACCGTCCCGTGGGGATCTGGGGTCGGTGACGGGGAGATGGAGACCGTCCCGTGGGGATCTGGGGTCAGTGATGGAGACCGTCCCGTGGGGATCTGGGGTCATTGACAGGGGAGATGGAGACCGTCCCATGGGGATCTGGGGTCGGTGACGGGGAGATGGAGACCGTCCCGTGGGGATCTGGGGTCAGTGACAGGGAGATGGAGACCGTCCCGTGAGGATCAGGGTCGTTGATGGGGGAGATGAAGACCGTCCCCTGGGGATCTGGGGTCAGTGATGGAGACCGTCCCGTGGGGATCTGGGGTCAGTGACGGGGAGATGGAGACCGTCCCGTGGGGATCTGGGGTCGGTGATGGGGAGATGGAGACTATCCCGTGGGGATCTGGGGTCGGTGATGGGGGAGATGGAGACCGTCCCGTGGGGATCTGGGGTCAGTGACGGGGAGATGGAGACCGTCCCGTGGGGATCTGGGGTCGGTAATGGGGGAGATGGAGACCGTCCCGTGAGGATCGGGGGTCGGTGACGGGGAGATGGAGACCGTCCCGTGGGGATCTGGGGTCGGTGACGAGGGAGATGGAGACCGTCCCGTGGGGATCTGGAGTCAGTGATGGAGGAGATGGCTCCCGTCCCGTGGGGATCTGGGGTCAGTGACGGGGAGATGTAGACCGTCCCGTGGGGATCTGGGGTCAGTGATGGAGACCGTCCCGTGCGGATCTGGGGTCGGTGACGAGGGAGATGGAGACGGTCCCGTGGGGATCTGGGGCCAGTGATGGAGACCGTCCCGTGGGGTTCTGCGGTCAGTGACGGGGAGATGGAGACCGTCCCGTGGGGATCTGGAGTCAGTGATGGAGGAGATGGAGACCGTCCCGTAAGGATCAGGGTCGTTGATGGGGGAGATGAAGACCGTCCCGTGGGGATCT
Source organism: Mobula hypostoma (assembly GCF_963921235.1). Lineage (NCBI taxonomy): Eukaryota > Metazoa > Chordata > Chondrichthyes > Myliobatiformes > Myliobatidae > Mobula > Mobula hypostoma. Next base: position 6,371,613 of record NC_086127.1, on the reverse strand, counting down.
GGGGTCAGTGATGGAGACCGTCCCGTGGGGATCTGGGGTCAGTGACGGGGAGATGGAGACCGTCCCGTGGGGATCTGGGGTCGGTGACGGGGAGATGGAGACCGTCCCGTGGGGATCTGGGGTCGGTGATGAGGGAGATGGAGACCGTCGCGTGGGGATCTGGGGTCAGTGTCGGGGAGATGAAGACCGTCCCGTGGGGATCTGGGGTCGGTAATGGGGGAGATGGAGACCGTCCCGTGAGGATCGGGGGTTGGTGAGGGGGAGATGGAGACCGTCCCGTGGGGATCTGAGGTCGGTGACGGGAAGATAGAGACCGTGCCGTGGGGATCTGGAGTCAGTGATGGGGGAGATGGAGACCATCCCGTGGGGATCTGGGGTCGGTGACGGGGAGATGGAGACCGTCCCGTGGGGATCTGGGGTGGTGACAAGGAGATGGAGACCGTCCCGTGAGGATCTGGGGTCGGTGACGGGGAGATGGAGACCGTCCCGTGGGGATCTGGAGTCAGTGATGGAGGAGATGGAGACCGTCCCGTGGGGATCTGGGGTCATTGACAGGGGAGATGGAGACCGTCCCGTGGGGATCAGGGTCATTGATGGGGGAGATGAAGACCGTCCCGTGGGGATCTGGGGTCAGTGGGGAGATGGAGACCGTCCCGTGCGGATCTGGGGTCGGCGACGAGGGAGATGGAGACCGTCCCGTGGGGATCTGGGGTCATTGACAGGGGAGATGGAGACCGTCCCATGGGGATCTGGGGTCGGTGTCGGGGAGATGGAGACCGTCCCGTGGGGATCTGGGGTCAGTGACGGGGAGATGGAGACCGTCCCGTGAGGATCAGGGTCGTTGATGGGGGAGATGGAGACCGTCCCGTGGGGATCTGGGGTCAGTGATGGAGACCGTCCCGTGGGGATCTGGGGTCAGTGACGGGGAGATGGAGACCATCCCGTGGGGATCTGGGGTCGGTGATGGGGAGATGGAGACTATCCCGTGGGGATCTGGGGTCGGTGACGGGGAGATGGAGACCGTCCTGTGGGGATCTGCGGTCAGTGATGGGAAGATAGAGACCGTCCCGTGGGGATCTGGAGTCAGTGATGGAGGAGATGGAGACCGTCCCGTGAGGATCAAGGTCATTGATGGGGGAGATGAAGACCGTCCCGTGGGGATCTGGGGTCGGTGACGGGGAGATGGAGACCGTCCCGTGGGGATCTGGGGTCGGTGACGGGGAGATGGAGACCGTCCCGTGGGGATCTGGGGTCAGTGACGGGGAGATGGAGACCGTCCCGTGGGGATCTGGGGTCATTGACAGGGGAGATGGAGACCGTCCCGTGGGGATCTGGGGTCATTGACAGGGGAGATGGAGACCGTCCCGTGGGGATCTGGGGTCGGTGACGGGGAGATGGAGACCGTCCCGTGGGGATCTGGGGTCAGTGATGGAGGAGATGGAGACCGTCCCGTGGGGATCTGGGGTCAGTGACGGGGAGATGGAGACCATCCCGTGAGGATCTGGGGTCGGTGTTGGGGAGATGGAGACCCTACCGTGGGGATCTGGGGTCAGTGACGGGGATATGGAGACGGTCCCGTGAGGATCAGGGTCGTTGATGGGGGAGATCAAGACCGTCCCGTGGGGATCTGGGGTCGGTGACGGGGAGATGGAGACCGTCCCATGGGGATCTGGGGTCAGTGACGGGGAGATGGAGACCGTCCCGTGGGGATCTGGGGTCGGTGACGGGGAGATGGAGACCGTCCCGTGGGGATCTGGGGTCAGTGATGGGGAGATGGAGACCGTCCCGTGGGGATCTGGGGTCGGTGATGGGGAGATGGAGACTATCCCGTGGGGATCTGGGGTCAGTGACGGGGAAGATGGAGACCGTCCCGTGGGGATCTGGGGTCAGTGATGGAGACCGTCCCGTGGGGATCTGGGGTCAGTGACGGGGAGATGGAGACCGTCCCGTGGGGATCTGGAGTCAGTGATGGAGGAGATCGAGACCGTCCCGTGAGGATCAGGGTCATTGATGGGGGAGATGAAGACCGTCCCGTGGGGATCTGGGGTCATTGAGAGGGGAGATGCAGACCGTCCCATGGGGATCAGGGTCATTGATGGGGGAGATGAAGACCGTCCCGTGGGGATCTGGGGTTGGTGACGGGGAGATGGAGACCGTCCCGTGAGGATCTGGGGTCGGTGACGGGGAGATGGAGACCGTCCCGTGGGGATCTGGGGTCATTGACAGGGGAGATGGAGACCGTCCCGTGGGGATCTGGGGTCGGTGATGGGGAGATGGAGACCGTCCCGTGGGGATCTGGGGTCAGTGACGGGGAGATGGAGACCGTCCCGTGAGGATCATGGTCGTTGATGGGGGAGATGGAGTCCGTCCCGTGGGGATCTGGGGTCAGTGATGGAGACCGTCCCATGGGGATCAGGGTCATTGATGGGGGAGATGAAGACCGTCCCGTGGGGATCTGGGGTCAGTGACGGGGAGATGGAGACCGTCCCGTGAGGATCGGGGGTCGGTGACAGGGAGATGGAGACCGTCCCGTGGGGATCTGGGGTCATTGACAGGGGAGATGGATACTGTCCCGTGGGGATCTGGGGTCGGTGAGGGGAAGATAGAGACCGTCCCGTGGGGATCTGGGGTGGTGACAAGGAGATGGAGACCGTCCCGTGGGGATCTGGGGTCGGTGACGGGGAGATGGAGACCGTCCCGTGGGGATCTGGAGTCAGTGATGGAGACCGTCCCGTGGGGATCTGGGGTCATTGACAGGGGAGATGGAGACCGTCCCGTGGGGATCTGGGGTCGGTAATGGGGGAGATGGAGACCGTCCCGTGGGGATCTGGGGTCGGTGACGGGGAGATGGAGACCGTCCCGTGGGGATCTGGGGTCATTGACAGGGGAGATGGAGACCGTCCCGTGGGGATCTGGGGTCATTGACAGGGGAGATGGAGACCGTCCCATGGGGATCTGGGGTCGGTGACGGGGAGATGGAGACCGTCCCGTGGGGATCTGGGGTCAGTGACGGGGAGATGGAGAGCGTCCCGTGAGGATCAGGGTCGTTGATGGGGGAGATGAAGACAGTCCCGTGGGGATCTGGGGTCAGTGACGGGGAGATGGAGACTATCCCATGGGAATCTGGGGTCTGTTACGGGGAGATGTAGACCGTCCCGTGGGGATCTGGGGTCGGTGATGGGGAGATGGAGACTATCCCGTGGGGATCTGGGGTTGGTGATGGGGGAGATGGAGACCGTCCCGTGGGGATCTGGGGTCAGTGACGGGGAGATGGAGACCGTCCCGTGGGGATCTGGGGTCGGTAATGGGGGAGATGGAGACCATCCCGTGGGGATCTGAGGTCGGTGACGGGGAGATGGAGACCGTCCCGTGGGGATCTGGGGTCGGTGACGGGGAGATGGAGACCGTCCCGTGGGGATCTGGAGTCAGTGATGGAGGAGATGGAGACCGTCCCGTGGGGATCTGGGGTCGGTGACGGGGAGATGGAGACCGTCCCGTGGGGATCTGGGATCAGTGACGGGGAGATGGAGACCGTCCCGTGAGGATCGGTGGTTGGTGACGGGGAGATGGAGACCGTCCCGTGAGGATCGGGGGTCGGTGACAGGGAGATGGAGACTGTCCCGTGGGGATCTGGGGTCATTGACAGGGGAGATGGATACTGTCCCGTGGGGATCTGGGGTCGGTGAGGGGAAGATAGAGACCGTCCCGTGGGGATCTGGAGTCAGTGATGGAGGAGATGGAGACCGTCCCGTGGGGATCTGGGGTCGGTGATGGCGGAGATGGAGACCGTCCCATGGGGATCTGACCACAGGACGACGGGGAGATGGAGACCGTCCCGTGGGGATCTGAGATCAGTGACGGGAAGATAGAGACCGTCCCATGGGGATCTGGAGTCAGTGATGGAGGAGATGGAGACCGTCCCGTAAGGATCAGGGTCGTTGATGGGGGAGATGAAGACCGTCCCGTGGGGATCTGGGGTCGGTGACGGGGAGATGGAGACCGTCCCGTGGGGATCTGGGGTCGGTGACGAGGGAGATGGAGACCGTCCTGTGGGGATCTGGAGTCAGTGATGAGGGAGATGGAGACCGTCCCGTGGGGATCTGGGGTCATTGACAGGGGAGATGGAGACCGTCCCGTGGGGATCTGGGGTCATTGACAGGGGAGATGGAGACCGTCCCGTGGGGATCTGGGGTCGGTGACGGGGAGATGGAGACCGTCCCGTGGGGATCTGGGGTGGTGAGGGGGAGATGGAGACCGTCCCGTGGGGATCTGGGGTCAGTGACGGGGAGATGGAGACCGTCCCGTGGGGATCTGGGGTCGGTGACGGGGAGATGGAGACCGTCCCGTGGGGATCTGGGGTCAGTGATGGGGATATGGAGACGGTCCCGTGAGGATCAGGGTCGTTGATGGGGGAGATCAAGACCGTCCCCTGGGGATCTGGGGTCAGTGATGGAGACCGTCCCATGGGGATCTGGGGTCAGTGACGGGGAGATGGAGACCATCCCGTGAGGATCTGGGGTCGGTGATGGGGAGATGGAGACCGTCCCGTGGGGATCTGGGGTCAGTGATGGAGGAAATGGAGACCGTCCCGTGAGGATCTGGGGTCGGTGATGGGGAGATGGAGACTATGCCGTGGGGATCTGGGGTCAGTGACGGGGAAGATGGAGACCGTCCCGTGGGGATCTGGGGCCAGTGATGGAGACCGTCCCGTGGGGATCTGCGGTCAGTGACGGGGAGATAGAGACCGTCCCGTGGGGATCTGGAGTCAGTGATGGAGGAGATGGAGACCGTCCCGTGAGGATCAGGGTCATTGATGGGGGAGATGAAGACCGTCCCGTGGGGATCTGGGGTCATTGAGAGGGGAGATGCAGACCGTCCCATGGGGATCAGGGTCATTGATGGGGGAGATGGAGACCGTCCCGTGGGGATCTGGGGTCAGTGACGGGGAGATGGAGACTGTCCCGTGAGGATCTGGGGTCGGTGACGGGGAGATGGAGACCGTCCCGTGGGGATCTGGGGTCATTGACAGGGGAGATGGAGACCGTCCCGTGGGGATCTGGGGTCGGTGATGGGGAGATGGAGACCGTCCCGTGGGGATCTGGGGTCAGTGACGGGGAGATGGAGACCGTCCCGTGAGGATCTGGGGTCGGTGATGGGGGAGATGAAGTCCGTCCCCTGGGGATCTGGGGTCAGTGATGGAGACCGTCCCATGGGGATCAGGGTCATTGATGGGGGAGATGAAGACCGTCCCGTGGGGATCTGGGGTCGGTGATGAGGGAGATGGAGACCGTCGCATGGGGATCTGGGGTCAGTGTCGGGGAGATGGAGACCGTCCCGTGGGAATCTGGGGTCATTGACAGGGGAGATGGAGACAGTCCTTTGGGGATCTGGGGTCGGTAATGGGGGAGATGGAGGCCGTCCCATTGAGATCTGGGGTGGTGACGGGGAGATGGAGAGCGTCCCGTGAGGATCAGGGTCGTTGATGGGGGAGATGAAGACCGTCCCGTGGGGATCTGGGGTCAGTGACGGGGAGATGGAGACCGTCCCGTGGGGATCTGGGGTCGGTGATGGGGAGATGGAGACCGTCCCGTGGGGATCTGGGGTCAGTGACGGGGAGATGGAGACCGTCCCGTGGGGATCTGGGGTCGGTGACGGGGAGATGGAGACTGTCCCGTGGGGATCTGGGGTCGGTGACGGGGAGATGGAGACCGTCCCGTGGGGATCTGGGGTCAGTGATGGGGGAGATGGAGACCGTCCCGTGGGGATCTGGGGTCATTGACAGGGGAGATGGAGACCGTCCCGTGGGGATCTGGGGTCGGTGATGGGGGAGATGGAGACCGTCCCGTGGGGATCTGGGGTCGGTGACGGGGAGATGGAGACCGTCCCGTGGGGATCTGGGGTCGGTGACGAGGGAGATGGAGACCGTCCCGTGGGGATCTGGGGTCATTGACAGGGGAGATGGAGACCGTCCCATGGGGATCTGGGGTTGGTGACGGGGAGATGGAGACCGTCCCATGGGGATCTGGGGTCAGTGACGGGGAGATGGAGACCGTCCCGTGAGGATCAGGGTCGTTGATGGGGGAGATGAAGACCGTCCCGTGGGGATCTGGGGTCAGTGACGGGGAGATGGAGACCGTCCCGTGGGGATCTGGGGTCGGTGACGGGGAGATGGAGACCATCCCGTGGGGATCTGGGGTCGGTGATGGGGAGATGGAGACTATCCCGTGGGGATTTGGGGTTGGTAATGGGGGAGATGGAGACCGTCCTGTGAGGATCTGCGGTCAGTGACGGGAAGATAGAGACCGTCCCGTAGGGATCTGGGGTCGGTAATGGAGGAGATGGAGACCGTCCCGTGAGGATCTGGGGTCGGTGACGGGGAGATGGAGACCGTCCCGTGGGGATCTGGGGTCGGTGACGGGGAGATGGAGACCGTCCCGTGGGGATCTGGAGTCAGTGATGGAGGAGATGGCTACCGTCTCGTGGGGATCTGGGGTCGGTGACGGGGAGATGTAGACCGTTCCGTGGGGATCTAGGGTGTAGACGAGGAGATGGAGACCGTCCCGTGAGGATCTGGGGTCGGTGACGGGGAAGATGGAGACGGTCCCGTGGGGATCTGGGGTCGGTGACGGGGAGATGGAGACCGTCCCGTGGGGATCTGGGGTCAGTGACGGGGAGATAGAGACCGTCCCGTGGGGATCTGGAGTCGGTGATGGAGGAGATCGAGACCGTCCCGTGAGGATCAGGGTCATTGATGGGGGAGATGAAGACCGTCCCGTGGGGATCGGGGGTCGGTGACGGGGAGATGGAGACCGTCCCGTGGGGATCTGGGGTCAGTGATGGAGACCGTCCCGTGGGGATCTGGGGTCATTGACAGGGGAGATGGATACCGTCCCGTGGGGATCTGGGGTCGGTGATGGGGAGATGGAGACCCTACCGTGGGGATCTGGGGTCAATGACGGGGATATGGAGACGGTCCCGTGAGGATCAGGGTCGTTGATGGGGGCGATGGAGACCGTCCCGTGGGGATCTGGGGTCAGTGACGGGGAGATGGAGACCGTCGCATGGGGATCTGGGGTCAGTGACGGGGAGATGGAGACCGTCCCGTGGGGATCTGGGGTCGGTGATGGAGACCGTCCCGTGGGGATCTGGGGTCGGTGATGGGGGAGATGGAGACCGTCCCGTGGGGATCTGCGGTCAGTGACGGGGAGATGGAGACCGTCCCGTGGGGATCTGGGGTCGGTAATGGGGGAGATGGAGACCGTCCCGTGGGGATCTGGGGTCGGTGACGGGGAGATGGAGACCGTACCGTGGGGATCTGGGGTCGGTGACGGGGACATGGAGACCGTCCCGTGGGGATCTGGAGTCAGTGATGGAGGAGATGGAGACCGTCCTGTGGGGATCTGGGGTCGGTGACGGGGAGATGTAGACCGTTCCGTGGGGATCTAGGGTGTAGACGAGGAGATGGAGACCGTCCCGTGAGGATCTGGGGTCGGTGACGGGGAAGATGGAGACGGTCCCGTGGGGATCTGGGGTCAGTGATGGAGACCGTCCCGTGGGGATCTGGGGTCATTGACAGGGGAGATGGAGACCGTCCCGTGGGGATCTGGGGTCAGTGACGGGGGAGATGGAGACCGTCCCGTGGGGATCTGGGGTCAGTGACGGGGAGATGGAGACCGTCCCGTGCGGATCTGGGGTCGGTGACGAGGGAGATGGAGACCGTCCCGTGGGGATCTGGGGTCATTGACAGGGGAGATGGAGACCGTCCCGTGGGGATCTGGGGTCGGTGACGGGGAGATGGAGACCCTACCGTGGGGATCTGGGGTCAGTGACGGGGAGATGGAGACCGTCCCGTGAGGATCAGGGTCGTTGATGGGGGAGATGAAGACCGTCCCCTGGGGATCTGGGGTCAGTGATGGAGACCGTCCCGTGGGGATCTGGGGTCAGTGACGGGGAGATGGAGACCGTCCCGTGGGGATCTGGGGTCAGTGACGGGGAGATGGAGACCGTCCCGTGGGGATCTGGGGTCGGTGACGGGGAGATGGAGACTGTCCCGTGGGGATCTGGGGTCGGTGACGGGAAGATAGAGACCGTCCGGTGGGGATCTGGAGTCAGTGATGGAGACCGTCCCGTGGGGATCTGGGGTCATTGACAGGGGAGATGGAGACCGTCCCATGGGGATCTGGGGTCGGTGATGGGGGAGATGGAGACCGTCCCGTGGGGATCTGGGGTCGGTGACGGGGAGATGGAGACCGTCCCGTGGGGATCTGGGGTCGGTGACGGGGAGATGGAGACCGTCCCGTGGGGATCTGGGGTCATTGACAGGGGAGATGGAGACCGTCCCGTGGGGATCTGGGGTCGGTGTCGGGGAGATGGAGACCGTACCGTGGGGATCTGGGGTCAGTGACAGGGATATGGAGACGGTCCCGTGAGGATCAGGGTCGTTGATGGGGGAGATGAAGACCGTCCCCTGGGGATCTGGGGTCAGTGATGGAGACCGTCCCGTGGGGATCTGGGGTCAGTGACGGGGAGATGGAGACCGTCCCGTGGGGATCTGGGGTCGGTGATGGGGAGATGGAGACTATCCCGTGGGGATCTGGGGTTGGTAATGGGGGAGATGGAGACCGTCCCGTGGGGATCTGGGGTCAGTGACGGGGAGATAGAGACCGTCCCGTGGGGATCTGGGGTCGGTAATGGGGGAGATGGAGACCATCCCGTGGGGATCTGGGGTCGGTGACGGGGAGATGGAGACCGTCCCGTGGGGATCTGGGGTCGGTGACGGGAGGATAGAGACCGTCCCGTGGGGATCTGGAGTCAGTGATGGAGGAGATGGCGACCGTCTCGTGGGGATCTGGGGTCGGTGACGGGGAGATGTAGACCGTCCCGTGGGGATCTGACCACAGGACGACGGGGAGATGGAGACCGTCCCGTGGGGATCTGAGATCGGTGACGGGAAGATAGAGACCGTCCCGTGGGGATCTGGAGTCAGTGATGGAGGAGATGGAGACCGTCCCGTGAGGATCAGGGTCATTGATGGGGGAGATGAAGACCGTCCCGTGGGGATCTGGGGTCGGTGACGGGGAGATGGAGACCGTCCCGTGGGGATCTGGGGTCGGTGACGAGGGAGATGGAGACCGTCCCGTGGGGATCTGGGGTCAGTGATGGAGACCGTCCCGTGGGGATCTGGGGTCATTGACAGGGGAGATGGAGACCGTCCCGTGGGGATCTGGGGTCATTGACAGGGGAAATGGAGACTGTCCCGTGGGGATCTGGGGTCGGTGACGGGGAGATGGAGACCGTCCCGTGGGGATCTGGGGTCAGTGATGGAGACCGTCCCGTGGGGATCTGGGGTCATTGACAGGGGAGATGGAGACCGTCCCGTGGGGATCTGGGGTCGGTGACGGGGAGATGGAGACCGTCCCGTGGGGATCTGGGGTGGTGATGAGGGAGATGGAGACCGTCGCATGGGGATCTGGGGTCAGTGTCGGGGAGATGGAGACCGTCCCGTGGGGATCTGGGGTCGGTGTTGGGGAGATGGAGACCCTACCGTGGGGATCTGGGGTCAGTGACGGGGATATGGAGACGGTCCCGTGAGGATCAGGGTCGTTGATGGGGGAGATCAAGACCGTCCCCTGGGGATCTGGGGTCAGTGATGGAGACCGTCCCATGGGGATCTGGGGTCAGTGACGGGGAGATGGAGACCATCCCGTGAGGATCTGGGGTCGGTGTTGGGGAGATGGAGACCCTCCCGTGGGGATCTGGGGTCAGTGATGGAGGAAATGGAGACCGTCCCGTGAGGATCTGGGGTCGGTGATGGGGCGATGGAGACTATGCCTTGGGGATCTGGGGTCAGTTACGGGGAGATGTAGACTGTCCCGTAGGGATCTGGGGTCAGTGACGGGGAAGATGGAGACCGTCCCATGGGGATCTGGGGTCGGTGACAGGGAGATGGAGACCGTCCCGTGGGGATCTGGGGTCATTGACAGGGGAGATGGATACCGTCCCGTGGGGATCTGGGGTCGGTGACGGGCAGATGGAGACAGTCCCGTGGGGATCTGGGGTCAGTGATGGAGACCGTCCCATGGGGATCTGGGGTCGGTGACGGGGAGATGGAGACCGTCCCGTGGGGATCTGGGGTCGGTGTTGGGGAGATGGAGACCGTCCCGTGGGGATCTGGGATCAGTGACGGGGAGATGGAGACCGTCCCGTGAGGATCAGGGTCGTTGATGGGGGAGATCAAGACCGTCCCCTGGGGATCTGGGGTCAGTGATGGAGACCGTCCCATGGGGATCTGGGGTCAGTGACGGGGAGATGGAGACCATCCCGTGAGGATCTGGGGTCGGTGATGGGGAGATGGAGACTATCCCGTGGGGATCTGGGGTCAGTGATGGAGGAAATGGAGACCGTCCCGTGAGGATCTGGGGTCGGTGATGGGGAGATGGAGACTATGCCGTGGGGATCTGGGGTCAGTTACAGGGAGATGTAGACTGTCCCGTAGAGATCTGGGGTCAGTGACGGGGAAGATGGAGACCGTCCCGTGGGGATCTGGGGCCAGTGATGGAGACCGTCCCGTGGGGTTCTGCGGTCAGTGACGGGGAGATAGAGACCGTCCCGTGGGGATCTGGAGCCAGTGATGGAGGAGATGGAGACCGTCCTGTGAGGATCAGGGTCATTGATGGGGGAGATGGAGACCGTCCCGTGGGGATCTGGGGTCGGTGACGGGGAGATGGAGACCGTCCCGTGGGGATCTGGGGTCAGTGATGGAGACCGTCCCGTGGGGATCTGGGGTCATTGACAGGGGAGATGGAGACCGTCCCATGGGGATCTGGGGTTGGTGTCGGGCAGATGGAGACCCTACCGTGGGGATCTGGGGTCAGTGACGGGGATATGGAGACGGTCCCGTGAGGATCAGGGTCGTTGATGGGGGAGATGAAGACCGTCCCGTGGGGATCTGGGGTCAGTGATGGAGACCGTCCCGTGGGGATCTGGGGTCAGTGACGGGGAGATGGAGACCGTCCCGTGAGGATCTGGGGTTGGTGATGGGAAGATGGAGACTATCCCGTGGGGATCTGGGGTTGGTAATGGGGGAGATGGAGACCGTCCCGTGGGGATCTGGGGTCAGTGACGGGGAGATGGAGACCGTCCCGTGGGGATCTGGGGTCGGTAATGGGGGAGATGGAGACCCTACCGTGGGGATCTGGGGTCGGTGACGGGGAGATGGAGACCGTCCCGTGGGGATCTGGGGTCGGTGACGGGAAGATAGAGACCGTCCCGTGGGGATCTGGAGTCAGTGATGGAGGAGATGGCGACCGTCTCGTGGGGATCTGGGGTCGGTGACGGGGAGATGCAGACCGTTCCGTGGGGATCTAGGGTGTAGACGAGGAGATGGAGACCGTCCCGTGAGATTCTGGGGTCGGTGACGGGCAGATGGAGACCGTCCCGTGGGGATCTGGAGTCAGTGATGGAGACCGTCCCGTGGGGATCTGGGGTCATTGACAGGGGAGATGGAGACCGTCCCGTGGGGATCTGGGGTCATTGATGGGGGAGATGGAGACCGTCCCGTGGGGATCTGGGGTCGGTGACGGGGAGATGGAGACCGTCCCGTGGGGATCTGGGATCAGTGATGGAGACCGTCCCGTGGGGATCTGGGGTCATTGACAGAGGAGATAGAGACTGTCCCATGGGGATCTGGGTCATTGATGGGGGAGATGAAGACCGTCCCATGGGGATCTGGGGTTGGTGTCGGGCAGATGGAGACCCTACCGTGGGGATCTGGGGTCAGTGACGGGGAAGATGGAGACGGTCCCGTGGGGATCTGGGGCCAGTGATGGAGACCGTCCCGTGGGGTTCTGCGGTCAGGGACGGGGAGATAGAGACCGTCCCGTGGGGATCTGGAGTCAGTGATGGAGGAGATCGAGACCGTCCCGTGAGGATCAGGGTCATTGATGGGGGAGATGAAGACCGTCCCGTGGGGATCTGGGGTCATTGAGAGGGGAGATGCAGACCGTCCCATGGGGATCAGGGTCATTGATGGGGGAGATGAAGACCGTCCCGTGGGGATCTGGGGTCGGTGACGGGGAGATGGAGACCGTCCCGTGGGGATCTGGGATCAGTGATGGAGACCGTCCCGTGGGGATCTGGGGTCATTGACAGGGGAGATGGAGACCGTCCCATGGGGATCTGGGGTTGGTGTCGGGCAGATGGAGACCCTACCGTGGGGATCTGGGGTCAGTGACGGGGATATGGAGACGGTCCCGTGAGGATCATGGTCGTTGATGGGGGAGATGAAGACCGTCCCCTGGGGATCTGGGGTCAGTGATGGAGACCGTCCCATGGGGATCTGGGGTCAGTGACGGGGAGATGGAGACCATCCCGTGGGGATCTGGGGTCGGTGATGGGGAGATGGAGACTATCCCGTGGGGATCTGGGGTTGGTAATGGGGGAGATGGAGACCGTCCTGTGAGGATCTGCGGTCAGTGACGGGAAGATAGAGACCGTCCCGTAGGGATCTGGGGTCGGTAATGGGGGAGATGGAGACCGTCCCGTGAGGATCGGGGGTCGGTGACGGGGAGATGGAGACCGTCCCGTGGGGATCTGAGATCAGTGACGGGAAGATAGAGACCGTCCCATGGGGATCTGGAGTCAGTGATGGAGGAGATGGCGACCGTCTCGTGGGGATCTGGGGTCGGTGACGGGGAGATGTAGACCGTTCCGTGGGGATCTAGGGTGTAGACGAGGAGATGGAGACCGTCCCGTGAGGATCTGGGGTCGGTGACGGGAAGATAGAGACCGTCCCGTGGGGATCTGGAGTCAGTGATGGAGGAGATGGAGACCGTCCCGTGAGGATCAGGGTCATTGATGGGGGAGATGAAGACCGTCCCGTGGGGATCTGGGGTCGGTGACGGGGAGATGGAGACCGTCCCGTGAGGATCTGGGGTCGGTGACGAGGGAGATGGAGACCGTCCCGTGGGGATCTGGGGTCAGTGATGGAGACCGTCCCGTGGGGATCTGGGGTCATTGACAGAGGAGATGGAGACTGTCCCGTGGGGATCTGGGGTCATTCACAGGGGAGATGGAGACCGCCTGTGGGGATCTGGGGTCGGTGATGAGGGAGATGGAGACCGTCGCATGGGGATCTGGGGTCAGTGTCGGGGAGATGAAGACCGTCCCGTGGGGATCTGGGGTCGGTGACGGGGGAGATGGAGACCGTCCCGTGGGGATCTGGGGTCATTGACAGGGGAGATGGAGACCGTCCCGTGGGGATCTGGGGTCGGTGACGGGCAGATGGAGACCGTCCCGTGGGGATCTGGGGTCGGTGACGGGGAGATGGAGACCGTCCCGTGGGGATCTGGGGTCGGTGACGGGGAGATGGAGACCGTCCCATGAGGATCTGGGGTCGGTGACGGGGAGATGGAGACCGTCCCGTGGGGATCTGGGGTCAGTGACGGGGAGATGGAGACCGTCCCGTGGGGATCTGGGGTCGGTGTCGGGGAGATGGAGACTGTCCCAGAAGGATCGGGGGTCGGTGACGGGGAGATGGAGACCGTCCCGTGGGGATCTGGGGTCATTGACAGGGGAGATGGAGACCGTCCCGTGGGGATCTGGGGTCGGTGAGGGGGGAGATGGAGACCGTCCCGTGGGGATCTGGGGTCGGTGACGGGGAGATGGAGACCGTCCCGTGGGGATCTGGGGTCAGTAACGGGGAGATGGAGACCGTCCCGTGGGGATCTGGGGTCGGTGACGGGGAGATGGAGACCGTCCCGTGGGGATCTGGGGTCGGTGACGGGGAGATGGAGACCGTCCCGTGGGGATCTGGGGTCGGTGACAGGGAGATGGAGACCGTCCCGTGGGGATCTGGGGTCGGTGACAGGGAGATGGAGACAATCCTGTGGGGATCTAGGGTCAGTAACGGGGAGATGGAGACCGTCCTGTGGGGATCTGGGGTCAGTGACGGGGAGATGGAGACTGTCCCGTGGGGATCTGGGGTCGTTGATAGGGAGATGAAGACCGTCCCGTGGGGATCTGGGGTCAGTGATGGGGAGATGGAGACCGTCCCGTGGGGATCTGGGGTCAGTGACGGGAAGATGGAGACCGTCCCGTGGGGATCTGGGGTCAGTAATGGGGAGATGGAGACCGTCCTGTGGGGATCTGGGGTTAGTAATGGGGAGATGGAGGCCGTCCCGTGGAGATCTGGGGTCAGTGACGGAGGAGATGGCGACCGTCTCGTAGTGATCTGGGTTCGGTGACGGGGAGATGGAGACCGTCCCGTGGGGATCTGGGGTCGGTGAGGGGAAGATAGAGACCGTCCCGTGGGGATCTGGGGTCAGTGATGGAGGAGATGGATACTGTCCCGTAGGGATCTGGGGTCGGTGATGGCAGAGATGGAGACCGTCCCGTGGGGATCTGGGGTCGGTGATGGGGGAGATGGAGACCGTCCCGTGGGGATCTGGGGTCAGTAATGGGGAGATGGAGACCGTCCTGTGGGGATCTGGGGTCGATGACAGGGAGATGGAGACCGTCCTGTGGGGATCTGGGGTCAGTGACGGGGAGATGGAGACCGTCCCATGGGGATCTGGGGTCGGTGAAGGGAAAATGGAGACCGTCCCGTGGGGATCTGGGGTCGGTGACGGGGAGATGGAGACCGTCCCGTGGGGATCTGGGGTCGGTGACGGGGAGATGGAGACCGTCCCGTGGGGATCTGAGATCGGTGGCAGGGAGATATAGACCATCTCGTGGGGATCTGGGGTCGGTGACAGGGAGATGGAGACCATCCTGTGGGGATCTAGGGTCAGTAACGGGGAGATGGAGACCATCCCGTGGGGATCTGGGGTCAGTGACGGGGAGATGGATACTATCCCGTGGGGATCTGGGGTCGTTGATAGGGAGATGAAGACCGTCCCGTGGGGATATGGCGTCAGTAATGGGGAGATGGAACCGTCCCGTGGGGATCTGGGGTCAGTAATGGGGAGATGGAGACCGTCATGTGGGGATCTGGGGTCAGTAATGGGGAGATGTAGACTGTCCCGTAGGGATCTGGGGTCAGTGACGGGGAAGATGGAGACCGTCCCGTGGGGATCTGGGGCCAGTGATGGAGACCGTCCCGTGGGGTTCTGCGGTCAGTGACAGGGAGATAGAGACCGTCCCGTGGGGATCTGGAGTCAGTGATGGAGGAGATGGAGACCGTCCTGTGAGGATCAGGGTCATTGATGGGGGAGATGAAGACCGTCCCGTGGGGATCGGGGGTCCGTAACGGGGAGATGGAGACCGTCCCGTGGGGATCTGGGGTCAGTGATGGAGACCGTCCCGTGGGGATCTGAGGTCATTGACAGGGGAGATGGAGACCGTCCCATGGGGATCTAGGGTGTAGACGAGGAGATGGAGACCGTCCCGTGAGATTCTGGGGTCGGTGACGGGAAGATAGAGACCGTCCGGTGGGGATCTGGAGTCAGTGATGGAGACCGTCCCGTGGGGATCTGGGGTCATTGACAGGGGAGATGGAGACCGTCCCATGGGGATCAGGGTCATTGATGGGGGAGATGAAGACCGTCCCATGGGGATCTGGGGTTGGTGTCGGGCAGATGGAGACCCTACCGTGGGGATCTGGGGTCAGTGACGGGGAAGATGGAGACCGTCCCGTGGGGATCTGGGGCCAGTGATGGAGACCGTCCCGTGGGGTTCTGCGGTCAGTGACGGGGAGATAGAGACCGTCCCGTGGGGATCTGGAGTCAGTGATGGAGGAGATCGAGACCGTCCCGTGAGGATCAGGGTCATTGATGGGGGAGATGAAGACCGTCCCGTGGGGATCGGGGGTCGGTGACGGGGAGATGGAGACCGTCCCGTGGGGATCTGGGGTCAGTGACGGGGAGATGGAGACCGTCCCGTGGGGATCTGGGGTCATTGACAGGGGAGATGGAGACCGTCCCATGGGGATCTGGGGTTGGTGTCGGGCAGATGGAGACCCTACCGTGGGGATCTGGGGTCAGTGACGGGGATATGGAGACGGTCCCGTGAGGATCAGGGTCGTTGATGGGGGCGATGAAGACCGTCCCCTGGGGATCTGGGGTCAGTGATGGAGACCGTCCCATGGGGATCTGGGGTCAGTGACGGGGAGATGGAGACCATCCCGTGAGGATCTGGGGTCGGTGATGGGAAGATGGAGACTATCCCGTGGGGATCTGGGGTTGGTAATGGGGGAGATGGAGACCGTCTTGTGAGGATCTGCGGTCAGTGACGGGAAGATAGAGACCGTCCCGTGGGGATCTGGGGTCGGTGATGAGGGAGATGGAGACCGTCCCGTGAGGATCGGGGGTTGGTGAGGGGGAGATGGAGACCGTCCCGTGGGGATTTGAGGTCGGTGACGGGAAGATAGAGACCGTGCCGTGGGGATCTGGGGTCAGTGATGGAGGAGATGGCGACCGTCTCGTGGGGATCTGGGGTCGGTGACGGGGAGATGTAGACCGTTCCGTGGGGATCTAGGGTGTAGACGAGGAGATGGAGACCGTCCCGTGAGATTCTGGTGTCGGTGACGGGAAGATAGAGACCGTCCGGTGGGGATCTGGAGTCAGTGATGGAGACCGTCCCGTGGGGATCTGGGGTCATTGACAGGGGAGATGGAGACCGTCCCATGGGGATCAGGGTCATTGATGGGGGAGATGAAGACCGTCCCGTGGGGATCTGGGGTCGGTGACGGGGAGATGGAGACCGTCCCGTGGGGATCTGGGATCAGTGATGGAGACCGTCCCGTGGGGATCTGGGGTCATTGACAGGGGAGATGGAGACCGTCCCATGGGGATCTGGGGTTGGTGTCGGGCAGATGGAGACCCTACCGTGGGGATCTGGGGTCAGTGACGGGGATATGGAGACGGTCCCGTGAGGATCAGGGTCGTTGATGGGGGAGATGAAGACCGTCCCCTGGGGATCTGGGGTCAGTGATGGAGACCGTCCCATGGGGATCTGGGGTCAGTGACGGGGAGATGGAGACCATCCCGTGGGGATCTGGGGTCGGTGATGGGGAGATGGAGACTATCCCGTGGGGATCTGGGGTTGGTAATGGGGGAGATGGAGACCGTCCTGTGAGGATCTGCGGTCAGTGACGGGAAGATAGAGACCGTCCCGTAGGGATCTGGGGTCGGTAATGGGGGAGATGGAGACCGTCCCGTGAGGATCGGGGGTCGGTGACGGGGATATGGACACCGTCCCCTGGGGATCTGGGATCGGTGACGGGAAGATAGAGACCGTCCCGTGGGGATCTGGGGTCGGTGACGGGGAGATGTAGACCGTTCCGTGGGGATCTAGGGTGTAGACGAGGAGATGGAGACCGTCCCGTGAGATTCTGGGGTCGGTGACGGGAAGATAGAGACCGTCCGGTGGGGATCTGGAGTCAGTGATGGAGACCGTCCCGTGGGGATCTGGGGTCATTGACAGGGGAGATGGAGACCGTCCCATGGGGATCAGGGTCATTGATGGGGGAGATGAAGACCGTCCCATGGGGATCTGGGGTTGGTGTCGGGCAGATGGAGACCCTACCGTGGGGATCTGGGGTCAGTGACGGGGAAGATGGAGACGGTCCCGTGGGGATCTGGGGCCAGTGATGGAGACCGTCCCGTGGGGTTCTGCGGTCAGTGACGGGGAGATAGAGACCGTCCCGTGGGGATCTGGAGTCAGTGATGGAGGAGATCGAGACCGTCCCGTGAGGATCAGGGTCATTGATGGGGGAGATGAAGACCGTCCCGTGGGGATCGGGGGTCGGTGACGGGGAGATGGAGACCGTCCCGTGGGGATCTGGGGTCAGTGATGGAGACCGTCCCGTGGGGATCTGGGGTCATTGACAGGGGAGATGGAGACCGTCCCATGGGGATCTGGGGTTGGTGTCGGGCAGATGGAGACCCTACCGTGGGGATCTGGGGTCAGTGACGGGGATATGGAGACGGTCCCGTGAGGATCAGGGTCGTTGATGGGGGAGATGAAGACCGTCCCGTGGGGATCTGGGGTCGGTGACGGGGAGATGGAGACCGTCCCGTGGGGATCTGGGATCAGTGATGGAGACCGTCCCGTGGGGATCTGGGGTCATTGACAGGGGAGATGGAGACCGTCCCATGGGGATCAGGGTCATTGATGGGGGAGATGAAGACCGTCCCGTGGGGATCTGGGGTCGGTGACGGGGAGATGGAGACCGTCCCGTGGGGATCTGGGGTCAGTGATGGGGAGATGGAGACCGTCCCGTGGGGATCTGGGGTCATTGACAGGGGAGATGGAGACCGTCCCATGGGGATCTGGGGTTGGTGTCGGGCAGATGGAGACCCTACCGTGGGGATCTGGGGTCAGTGACGGGGATATGGAGACGGTCCCGTGAGGATCAGGGTCGTTGATGGGGGCGATGAAGACCGTCCCCTGGGGATCTGGGGTCAGTGATGGAGACCGTCCCATGGGGATCTGGGGTCAGTGACGGGGAGATGGAGACCATCCCGTGAGGATCTGGGGTCGGTGATGGGAAGATGGAGACTATCCCGTGGGGATCTGGGGTTGGTAATGGGGGAGATGGAGACCGTCTTCTGAGGATCTGTGGTCAGTGACGGGAAGATAGAGACCGTCCCGTGGGGATCTGGGGTCGGTAATGGGGGAGATGGAGACCGTCCCGTGAGGATCGGGGGTCGGTGACGGGGAGATAGAGACCGTCCCGTGGGGATCTGGGGTCGGTGACGGGAAGATAGAGACCGTCCCGTGGGGATCTGGAGTCAGTGATGGAGGAGATGGCGACCGTCTCGTGGGGATCTGGGGTCGGTGACGGAGAGATGTAGACCGTTCCGTGGGGATCTAGGGTGTAGACGAGGAGATGGAGACCGTCCCGTGAGATTCTGGTGTCGGTGACGGGAAGATAGAGACCGTCCGGTGGGGATCTGGAGTCAGTGATGGAGACCGTCCCGTGGGGATCTGGGGTCATTGACAGGGGAGATGGAGACCGTCCCATGGGGATCAGGGTCATTGATGGGGGAGATGAAGACCGTCCCGTGGGGATCTGGGGTCGGTGACGGGGAGATGGAGACCGTCCAGTGGGGATGTGGGATCAGTGATGGAGACCGTCCCGTGGGGATCTGGGGTCATTGACAGAGGAGATAGAGACTGTCCCATGGGGATCTGGGGTTGGTGTCCGGCAGATGGAGACCCTACCGTGGGGATCTGGGGTCAGTGACGGGGATATGGAGACGGTCCCGTGAGGATCAGGGTCGTTGATGGGGGAGATGAAGACCGTCCCCTGGGGATCTGGGGTCAGTGATGGAGACCGTCCCATGGGGATCTGGGGTCAGTGACGGGGAGATGGAGACCATCCCGTGGGGATCTGGGGTCGGTGATGGGGAGATGGAGACTATCCCGTGGGGATCTGGGGTTGGTAATGGGGGAGATGGAGACCGTCCTGTGAGGATCTGCGGTCAGTGACGGGAAGATAGAGACCGTCCCGTAGGGATCTGGGGTCGGTAATGGGGGAGATGGAGACCGTCCCGTGAGGATCGGGGGTCGGTGACGGGGACATGGACACCGTCCCCTGGGGATCTGGGATCGGTGACGGGAGGATAGAGACCGTCCCGTGGGGATCTGGAGTCAGTGATGGAGGAGATGGCGACCGTCTCGTGGGGATCTGGGGTCGGTGACGGGGAGATGTAGACCGTTCCGTGGGGATCTAGGGTGTAGACGAGGAGATGGAGACCGTCCTGTGAGGATCTGGGGTCGGTGACGGGAAGATAGAGACCGTCCCGTGGGGATCTGGGGTCGGTGACGGGGAGATGGAGACCGTCCCGTGGGGATCTGGGGTCAGTGATGGAGACCGTCCCGTGGGGATCTGGGGTCATTGACAGCGGAGATGGAGACCGTCCCGTGGGGATCTAGGGTCATTGACAGGGGAGATGGAGACCGTCCCGTGGGGATCTGGGATCCGTGACGGGGACAGATGGAGACAGTCCCGTGGGGATCTGGGGTCAGTGATGGCGACCGTCCCGTGGGGATCTGGTGTCGGTGTCGGGGAGATGGAGACCGTCCCATGAGGATCGGGGGTCGGTGATGGCGACCGTCCCGTGGGGATCTGGGGTCGGTGTCGGGGAGATGGAGACCATCCCATGAGGATCTGGGGTCATTGACAGGGAAGATGGATACCGTCCCGTGGGGATCTGCGGTCGGTGAGGGTGGAGATGGCGACCGTCCCGTGGGGATCTGGGGTCGGTGACGGGAAGATAGAGACCGTCCCGTGGGGATCTGGTGTCAGTAACGGGGAGATGGAGACCGTCCCGTGGGGATCTGGGGTCGGTGACGGGCAGACGGAGACCGTCCCGTGGGGATCTGGGGTCGGTGACGGGGACATGGAGACCGTCCCGTGGGGATCTGGGATCGGTGGCAGGGAGATGGAGATCATCCCGTGGGGATCTGGGGTCGGTGACAGGGAGATGGAGACCATCCTGTGGGGATCTAGGGTCAGTAACGGGGAGATGGAGACCGTCCCGTGGGAATCTGGGGTCAGTGACGGGGAGATGGATACTGTCCCGTGGGGATCTGGGGTCGTTGATAGGGAGATGAAGACCGTCCCGTGGGGATTTGGCGTCAGTAATGGGGAGATGGAACCGTCCCGTGGGGATCTGGGGTCAGTGACGGGAAGATAGAGACCGTCCCGTGGGGATCTGGGGTCAGTAATGGGGAGATGGAGACCGTCCTGTGGGGATCTGGGGTCAGTAATGGGGAGATGGAGGCCGTCCCGTGGAGATCTGGGGTCAGTGATGGAGGAGATGGCGACCGTCTCGTAGGGATCTGGGTTCGGTGACGGGGAGATGTAGACCGTCCCGTGGGGATCTGGGGTCGGTGAGGGGAAGATAGAGACCGTCCCGTGGGCATCTGGGGTCGGTGTTGGGGAGATGGAGACCGTCCCGTGGGCATCTGGGGTCAGTAATGGGGAGATGGAGACTGTCCTGTGGGGATCTGGGGTCGATGACAGGGAGATGGAGACCGTCCTGTGGGGATCTGGGGTCGGTGACGGGAAGATAGAGACCGTCCCGTGGGGATCTGGTGTCAGTAACGGGGAGATGGAGACCGTCCCGTGGGGATCTGGGGTCGGTGACGGGCAGATGGAGACCGTCCCGTGGGGATCTGCGGTCGGTGACGGGGACATGGAGACCGTCCCGTGGGGATCTGGGATCGGTGGCAGGGAGATGGAGACCATCCCGTGGGGATCTGGGGTCGGTGACAGGGAGATGGAGACCATCCTGTGGGGATCTAGGGTCAGTAACGGGGAGATGGAGACCGTCCCGTGGGAATCTGGGGTCAGTGACGGGGAGATGGATACTGTCCCGTGGGGATCTGGGGTCATTGATAGGGAGATGAAGACCGTCCCGTGGGGATTTGGCGTCAGTAATGGGGAGATGGAACCGTCCCGTGGGGATCTGGGGTCAGTGACGGGAAGATAGAGACCGTCCCGTGGGGATCTGGGGTCAGTAATGGGGAGATGGAGACCGTCCTGTGGGGATCTGGGGTCAGTAATGGGGAGATGGAGGCCGTCCCGTGGAGATCTGGGGTCAGTGATGGAGGAGATGGCGACCGTCTCGTAGGGATCTGGGTTCGGTGACGGGGAGATGTAGACCGTCCCGTGGGGATCTGGGGTCGGTGAGGGGAAGATAGAGACCGTCCCGTGGGCATCTGGGGTCGGTGTTGGGGAGATGGAGACCGTCCCGTGGGCATCTGGGGTCAGTAATGGGGAGATGGAGACCGTCCTGTGGGGATCTGGGGTCGATGACAGGGAGATGGAGACCGTCCTGTGGGGATCTGGGGTCGATGACAGGGAGATGGAGACCGTCCTGTGGGGATCTGGGGTCGATGACAGGGAGATGGAGACCGTCCTGTGGGGATCTGGGGTCAGTGACGGGGAGATGGAGCCCGTCCCGTGGGGATCTGGGGTCGGTGACGTGGAGATGGAGACCGTCCCGTAGGGATCTGGGGTCAGTGACGGGGAGATGGAGACCGTCCCGTGGGGATCTGGGGTCGGTGACGGGCAGATGGAGACCATCCCGTGGGTATCTGGGGTCGGTGACGGGGACATGGAGACCGTCCCGTGGGGATCTGGGATCGGTGGCAGGGAGATATAGACCATCTCGTGGGGATCTGGGGTCGGTGACAGGGAGATGGAGACCATCCTGTGGGGATCTAGGGTCAGTAACGGGGAGATGGAGACCATCCCGTGGGAATCTGGGGTCAGTGACGGGGAGATGGATACTATCCCGTGGGGATCTGGGGTCGTTGATAGGGAGATGAAGACCGTCCCGTGGGGATCTGGCGTCAGTAATGGGGAGATGGAACCGTCCCGTGGGGATCTGGGGTCAGTGATGGAGACCGTCCCATGGGGATCTGGGGTCAGTGACGGGGAGATGGAGACCATCCCGTGAGGATCTGGGTTCGGTGATGGGAAGATGGAGACTATCCCGTGGGGATCTGGGGTTGGTAATGGGGGAGATGGAGACCGTCTTGTGAGGATCTGTGGTCAGTGACGGGAAGATAGAGACCGTCCCGTGGGGATCTGGGGTCGGTAATGGGGGAGATGGAGACCGTCCCGTGAGGATCGGGGGTCGGTGACGGGGAGATAGAGACCGTCCCGTGGGGATCTGGGGTCGGTGACAGGGAGATGGAGACCATCCTGTGGGGATCTAGGGTCAGTAACGGGGAGATGGAGACCGTCCCGTGGGAATCTGGGGTCAGTGACGGGGAGATGGATACTGTCCCGTGGGGATCTGGGGTCGTTGATAGGGAGATGAAGACCGTCCCGTGGGGATTTGGCGTCAGTAATGGGGAGATGGAACCGTCCCGTGGGGATCTGGGGTCAGTGACGGGAAGATAGAGACCGTCCCGTGGGGATCTGGGGTCAGTAATGGGGAGATGGAGACCGTCCTGTGGGGATCTGGGGTCAGTAATGGGGAGATGGAGGCCGTCCTGTGGGGATCTGGGGTCAGTAATGGGGAGATGGAGGCCGTCCCGTGGAGATCTGGGGTCAGTGATGGAGGAGATGGCGACCGTCTCGTAGGGATCTGGGTTCGGTGACGGGGAGATGTAGACCGTCCCGTGGGGATCTGGGGTCGGTGAGGGGAAGATAGAGACCGTCCCGTGGGGATCTGGAGTCAGTGATGGAGGAGATGGTGACCATCCCGTGGGGATCTGGGGTCGGTGATGGGGAGATGGAGACCGTCCCGTGGGCATCTGGGGTCGGTGTTGGGGAGATGGAGACCGTCCCGTGGGCATCTGGGGTCAGTAATGGGGAGATGGAGACCGTCCTGTGGGGATCTGGGGTCGATGACAGGGAGATGGAGACCGTCCTGTGGGGATCTGGGGTCGATGACAGGGAGATGGAGACCGTCCTGTGGGGATCTGGGGTCAGTGACGGGGAGATGGAGACCGTCCCGTGGGGATCTGGGGTCGGTGACGGGGAGATGGAGACCGTCCCGTAGGGATCTGGGGTCAGTGACGGGGAGATGGAGACCGTCCCGTGGGGATCTGGGGTCGGTGACGGGCAGATGGAGACCATCCCGTGGGGATCTGGGGTCGGTGACGGGGACATGGAGACCGTCCCGTGGGGATCTGGGATCGGTGGCAGGGAGATATAGACCATCTCGTGGGGATCTGGGGTCGGTGACAGGGAGATGGAGACCATCCTGTGGGGATCTAGGGTCAGTAACGGGGAGATGGAGACCATCCCGTGGGAATCTGGGGTCAGTGACGGGGAGATGGATACTATCCCGTGGGGATCTGGGGTCGTTGATAGGGAGATGAAGACCGTCCCGTGGGGATCTGGCGTCAGTAATGGGGAGATGGAACCGTCCCGTGGGGATCTGGGGTCAGTGATGGAGACCGTCCCATGGGGATCTGGGGTCAGTGACGGGGAGATGGAGACCATCCCGTGAGGATCTGGGTTCGGTGATGGGAAGATGGAGACTATCCCGTGGGGATCTGGGGTTGGTAATGGGGGAGATGGAGACCGTCTTGTGAGGATCTGTGGTCAGTGACGGGAAGATAGAGACCGTCCCGTGGGGATCTGGGGTCGGTAATGGGGGAGATGGAGACCGTCCCGTGAGGATCGGGGGTCGGTGACGGGGAGATAGAGACCGTCCCGTGGGGATCTGGGGTCGGTGACGGGAAGATAGAGACCGTCCCGTGGGGATCTGGAGTCAGTGATGGAGGAGATGGCGACCGTCTCGTGGGGATCTGGGGTCGGTGACGGGGAGATGTAGACCGTTCCGTGGGGATCTAGGGTGTAGACGAGGAGATGGAGACCGTCCCGTGAGATTCTGGGGTCGGTGACGGGAAGATAGAGACCGTCCGGTGGGGATCTGGAGTCAGTGATGGAGACCGTCCCGTGGGGATCTGGGGTCATTGACAGGGGAGATGGAGACCGTCCCATGGGGATCAGGGTCATTGATGGGGGAGATGAAGACCGTCCCGTGGGGATCTGGGGTCGGTGACGGGGAGATGGAGACCGTCCCGTGGGGATCTGGGATCAGTGATGGAGACCGTCCCGTGGGGATTTGGGGTCATTGACAGAGGAGATAGAGACTGTCCCATGGGGATCTGGGGTTGGTGTTGGGCAGATGGAGACCCTACCGTGGGGATCTGGGGTCAGTGACGGGGATATGGAGACGGTCCCGTGAGGATCAGGGTCGTTGATGGGGGAGATGAAGACCGTCCCCTGGGGATCTGGGGTCAGTGATGGAGACCGTCCCATGGGGATCTGGGGTCAGTGACGGGGAGATGGAGACCATCCCGTGGGGATCTGGGGTCGGTGATGGGGAGATGGAGACTATCCCGTGGGGATCTGGGGTTGGTAATGGGGGAGATGGAGACCGTCCTGTGCGGATCTGGGGTCGGTGACGGGCAGATGGAGACCGTCCCGTGGGGATCTGGGGTCGGTGACGGGGACATGGAGACCGTCCCGTGGGGATCTGGGATCGGTGGCAGGGAGATGGAGACCATCCCGTGGGGATCTGGGGTCGGTGACAGGGAGATGGAGACCATCCTGTGGGGATCTAGGGTCAGTAACGGGGAGATGGAGACCGTCCCGTGGGAATCTGGGGTCAGTGACGGGGAGATGGATACTGTCCCGTGGGGATCTGGGGTCGTTGATAGGGAGATGAAGACCGTCCCGTGGGGATTTGGCGTCAGTAATGGGGAGATGGAACCGTCCCGTGGGGATCTGGGGTCAGTGACGGGAAGATAGAGACCGTCCCGTGGGGATCTGCGGTCAGTAATGGGGAGATGGAGACCGTCCTGTGGGGATCTGGGGTCAGTAATGGGGAGATGGAGGCCGTCCTGTGGGGATCTGGGGTCAGTAATGGGGAGATGGAGGCCGTCCCGTGGAGATCTGGGGTCAGTGATGGAGGAGATGGCGACCGTCTCGTAGGGATCTGGGTTCGGTGACGGGGAGATGTAGACCGTCCCGTGGGGATCTGGGGTCGGTGAGGGGAAGATAGAGACCGTCCCGTGGGGATCTGGAGTCAGTGATGGAGGAGATGGTGACCATCCCGTGGGGATCTGGGGTCGGTGATGGGGAGATGGAGACCGTCCCGTGGGCATCTGGGGTCGGTGTTGGGGAGATGGAGACCGTCCCGTGGGCATCTGGGGTCAGTAATGGGGAGATGGTGACCATCCCGTGGGGATCTGGGGTCGGTGATGGGGAGATGGAGACCGTCCCGTGGGCATCTGGGGTCGGTGTTGGGGAGATGGAGACCGTCCCGTGGGCATCTGGGGTCAGTAATGGGGAGATGGAGACCGTCCTGTGGGGATCTGGGGTCGATGACAGGGAGATGGAGACCGTCCTGTGGGGATCTGGGGTCGATGACAGGGAGATGGAGACCGTCCTGTGGGGATCTGGGGTCAGTGACGGGGAGATGGAGACCGTCCCGTGGGGATCTGGGGTCGGTGACGGGGAGATGGAGACCGTCCCGTGGGGATCTGGGGTCAGTGACGGGGAGATGGAGACCGTCCCGTGGGGATCTGGGGTCGGTGACGGGCAGATGGAGACCATCCCGTGGGGATCTGGGGTCGGTGACGGGGACATGGAGACCGTCCCGTGAGGATCGGGGGTCGGTGACGGGGAGATAGAGACCGTCCCGTGGGGATCTGGGGTCGGTGACGGGAAGATAGAGACCGTCCCGTGGGGATCTGGAGTCAGTGATGGAGGAGATGGCGACCGTCTCGTGGGGATCTGGGGTCGGTGACGGGGAGATGTAGACCGTTCCGTGGGGATCTAGGGTGTAGACGAGGAGATGGAGACCGTCCCGTGAGATTCTGGGGTCGGTGACGGGAAGATAGAGACCGTCCGGTGGGGATCTGGAGTCAGTGATGGAGACCGTCCCGTGGGGATCTGGGGTCATTGACAGGGGAGATGGAGACCGTCCCATGGGGATCAGGGTCATTGATGGGGGAGATGAAGACCGTCCCGTGGGGATCTGGGGTCGGTGACGGGGAGATGGAGACCGTCCCGTGGGGATCTGGGATCAGTGATGGAGACCGTCCCGTGGGGATTTGGGGTCATTGACAGAGGAGATAGAGACTGTCCCATGGGGATCTGGGGTTGGTGTCGGGCAGATGGAGACCCTACCGTGGGGATCTGGGGTCAGTGACGGGGATATGGAGACGGTCCCGTGAGGATCAGGGTCGTTGATGGGGGAGATGAAGACCGTCCCCTGGGGATCTGGGGTCAGTGATGGAGACCGTCCCATGGGGATCTGGGGTCAGTGACGGGGAGATGGAGACCATCCCGTGGGGATCTGGGGTCGGTGATGGGGAGATGGAGACTATCCCGTGGGGATCTGGGGTTGGTAATGGGGGAGATGGAGACCGTCCTGTGAGGATCTGGGGTCGGTGACGGGCAGATGGAGACCGTCCCGTGGGGATCTGGGGTCGGTGACGGGGACATGGAGACCGTCCCGTGGGGATCTGGGATCGGTGGCAGGGAGATGGAGACCATCCCGTGGGGATCTGGGGTCGGTGACAGGGAGATGGAGACCATCCTGTGGGGATCTAGGGTCAGTAACGGGGAGATGGAGACCGTCCCGTGGGAATCTGGGGTCAGTGACGGGGAGATGGATACTGTCCCGTGGGGATCTGGGGTCGTTGATAGGGAGATGAAGACCGTCCCGTGGGGATTTGGCGTCAGTAATGGGGAGATGGAACCGTCCCGTGGGGATCTGGGGTCAGTGACGGGAAGATAGAGACCGTCCCGTGGGGATCTGCGGTCAGTAATGGGGAGATGGAGACCGTCCTGTGGGGATCTGGGGTCAGTAATGGGGAGATGGAGGCCGTCCTGTGGGGATCTGGGGTCAGTAATGGGGAGATGGAGGCCGTCCCGTGGAGATCTGGGGTCAGTGATGGAGGAGATGGCGACCGTCTCGTAGGGATCTGGGTTCGGTGACGGGGAGATGTAGACCGTCCCGTGGGGATCTGGGGTCGGTGAGGGGAAGATAGAGACCGTCCCGTGGGGATCTGGAGTCAGTGATGGAGGAGATGGTGACCATCCCGTGGGGATCTGGGGTCGGTGATGGGGAGATGGAGACCGTCCCGTGGGCATCTGGGGTCGGTGTTGGGGAGATGGAGACCGTCCCGTGGGCATCTGGGGTCAGTAATGGGGAGATGGTGACCATCCCGTGGGGATCTGGGGTCGGTGATGGGGAGATGGAGACCGTCCCGTGGGCATCTGGGGTCGGTGTTGGGGAGATGGAGACCGTCCCGTGGGCATCTGGGGTCAGTAATGGGGAGATGGAGACCGTCCTGTGGGGATCTGGGGTCGATGACAGGGAGATGGAGACCGTCCTGTGGGGATCTGGGGTCGATGACAGGGAGATGGAGACCGTCCTGTGGGGATCTGGGGTCAGTGACGGGGAGATGGAGACCGTCCCGTGGGGATCTGGGGTCGGTGACGGGGAGATGGAGACCGTCCCGTAGGGATCTGGGGTCAGTGACGGGGAGATGGAGACCGTCCCGTGGGGATCTGGGGTCGGTGACGGGCAGATGGAGACCATCCCGTGGGGATCTGGGGTCGGTGACGGGGACATGGAGACCGTCCCGTGGGGATCTGGGATCGGTGGCAGGGAGATATAGACCATCTCGTGGGGATCTGGGGTCGGTGACAGGGAGATGGAGACCATCCTGTGGGGATCTAGGGTCAGTAACGGGGAGATGGAGACCATCCCGTGGGAATCTGGGGTCAGTGACGGGGAGATGGATACTATCCCGTGGGGATCTGGGGTCGTTGATAGGGAGATGAAGACCGTCCCGTGGGGATCTGGCGTCAGTAATGGGGAGATGGAACCGTCCCGTGGGGATCTGGGGTCAGTGATGGAGACCGTCCCATGGGGATCTGGGGTCAGTGACGGGGAGATGGAGACCATCCCGTGAGGATCTGGGTTCGGTGATGGGAAGATGGAGACTATCCCGTGGGGATCTGGGGTTGGTAATGGGGGAGATGGAGACCGTCTTGTGAGGATCTGTGGTCAGTGACGGGAAGATAGAGACCGTCCCGTGGGGATCTGGGGTCGGTAATGGGGGAGATGGAGACCGTCCCGTGAGGATCGGGGGTCGGTGACGGGGAGATAGAGACCGTCCCGTGGGGATCTGGGGTCGGTGACGGGAAGATAGAGACCGTCCCGTGGGGATCTGGAGTCAGTGATGGAGGAGATGGCGACCGTCTCGTGGGGATCTGGGGTCGGTGACGGGGAGATGTAGACCGTTCCGTGGGGATCTAGGGTGTAGACGAGGAGATGGAGACCGTCCCGTGAGATTCTGGGGTCGGTGACGGGAAGATAGAGACCGTCCGGTGGGGATCTGGAGTCAGTGATGGAGACCGTCCCGTGGGGATCTGGGGTCATTGACAGGGGAGATGGAGACCGTCCCATGGGGATCAGGGTCATTGATGGGGGAGATGAAGACCGTCCCGTGGGGATCTGGGGTCGGTGACGGGGAGATGGAGACCGTCCCGTGGGGATCTGGGATCAGTGATGGAGACCGTCCCGTGGGGATTTGGGGTCATTGACAGAGGAGATAGAGACTGTCCCATGGGGATCTGGGGTTGGTGTCGGGCAGATGGAGACCCTACCGTGGGGATCTGGGGTCAGTGACGGGGATATGGAGACGGTCCCGTGAGGATCAGGGTCGTTGATGGGGGAGATGAAGACCGTCCCCTGGGGATCTGGGGTCAGTGATGGAGACCGTCCCATGGGGATCTGGGGTCAGTGACGGGGAGATGGAGACCATCCCGTGGGGATCTGGGGTCGGTGATGGGGAGATGGAGACTATCCCGTGGGGATCTGGGGTTGGTAATGGGGGAGATGGAGACCGTCCTGTGAGGATCTGGGGTCGGTGACGGGCAGATGGAGACCGTCCCGTGGGGATCTGGGGTCGGTGACGGGGACATGGAGACCGTCCCGTGGGGATCTGGGATCGGTGGCAGGGAGATGGAGACCATCCCGTGGGGATCTGGGGTCGGTGACAGGGAGATGGAGACCATCCTGTGGGGATCTAGGGTCAGTAACGGGGAGATGGAGACCGTCCCGTGGGAATCTGGGGTCAGTGACGGGGAGATGGATACTGTCCCGTGGGGATCTGGGGTCGTTGATAGGGAGATGAAGACCGTCCCGTGGGGATTTGGCGTCAGTAATGGGGAGATGGAACCGTCCCGTGGGGATCTGGGGTCAGTGACGGGAAGATAGAGACCGTCCCGTGGGGATCTGCGGTCAGTAATGGGGAGATGGAGACCGTCCTGTGGGGATCTGGGGTCAGTAATGGGGAGATGGAGGCCGTCCTGTGGGGATCTGGGGTCAGTAATGGGGAGATGGAGGCCGTCCCGTGGAGATCTGGGGTCAGTGATGGAGGAGATGGCGACCGTCTCGTAGGGATCTGGGTTCGGTGACGGGGAGATGTAGACCGTCCCGTGGGGATCTGGGGTCGGTGAGGGGAAGATAGAGACCGTCCCGTGGGGATCTGGAGTCAGTGATGGAGGAGATGGTGACCATCCCGTGGGGATCTGGGGTCGGTGATGGGGAGATGGAGACCGTCCCGTGGGCATCTGGGGTCGGTGTTGGGGAGATGGAGACCGTCCCGTGGGCATCTGGGGTCAGTAATGGGGAGATGGAGACCGTCCTGTGGGGATCTGGGGTCGATGACAGGGAGATGGAGACCGTCCTGTGGGGATCTGGGGTCGATGACAGGGAGATGGAGACCGTCCTGTGGGGATCTGGGGTCAGTGACGGGGAGATGGAGACCGTCCCGTGGGGATCTGGGGTCGGTGACGGGGAGATGGAGACCGTCCCGTAGGGATCTGGGGTCAGTGACGGGGAGATGGAGACCGTCCCGTGGGGATCTGGGGTCGGTGACGGGCAGATGGAGACCATCCCGTGGGGATCTGGGGTCGGTGACGGGGACATGGAGACCGTCCCGTGGGGATCTGGGATCGGTGGCAGGGAGATATAGACCATCTCGTGGGGATCTGGGGTCGGTGACAGGGAGATGGAGACCATCCTGTGGGGATCTAGGGTCAGTAACGGGGAGATGGAGACCATCCCGTGGGAATCTGGGGTCAGTGACGGGGAGATGGATACTATCCCGTGGGGATCTGGGGTCGTTGATAGGGAGATGAAGACCGTCCCGTGGGGATCTGGCGTCAGTAATGGGGAGATGGAACCGTCCCGTGGGGATCTGGGGTCAGTAATGGGGAGATGGAGACCGTCCTGTGGGGATCTGGGGTCAGTAATGGGGAGATGGAGGCCGTCCCGTGGAGATCTGGGGTCAGTGATGGAGGAGATGGCGACCGTCTCGTAGGGATCTGGGTTCGGTGACGGGGAGATGTAGACCGTCCCGTGGGGATCTGGGGTCGGTGAGGGGAAGATAGAGACCGTCCCGTGGGGATCTGGAGTCAGTGATGGAGGAGATGGTGACCATCCCGTGGGGATCTGGGGTCGGTGATGGGGAGATGGAGACCGTCCCGTGGGCATCTGGGGTCGGTGATGGGGAGATGGAGACCGTCCCGTGGGCATCTGGGGTCAGTAATGGGGAGATGGAGACCGTCCTGTGGGGATCTGGGGTCGATGACAGGGAGATGGAGACCGTCCTGTGGGGATCTGGGGTCAGTGACGGGGAGATGGAGACCGTCCCGTAGGGATCTGGGGTCAGTGACGGGGAGATGGAGACCGTCCCGTGGGGATCTGGGGTCGGTGACGGGGAGATGGAGACCGTCCTGTGGGGATCTGGGGTCAGTGACGGGGAGATGGAGACCGTCCCGTAGGGATCTGGGGTCAGTGACGGGGAGATGGAGACCGTCCCGTGGGGATCTGACCACAGGATGACAGGGAGGGTGGAGGTTTGCTCTGAGGGGTTCTCGGTGCTGGGTCACAGGGAGGCGATGGCAGGGTACATCCTGTGTGGGTGTTTGTGCAGGATCCATCCAGCGGGGTTCTATTTTTAAGGGTGACTGGGGAGAGCAGATTGCTCACACGGATCTTCGGGTGCGGAGTGAGAGTGCTGGAGGTGTTCCTCCCCACAGGAATTTTGTGCACAGTTACTGGTCGAAGCCATGTCCCTTCCACAAGAGTCCGGGTTGAGGGTGACCAGGGATGGGGGGGTCCCTACCTGAATCTTCTTGCTGCCGACAATGGCCAGGTGCCCCTGCAGCTGGGCGCAGGCCTCTCCACTCTGCTCCCAGCTCTGGCTGACGTTACTGAACAGGAAACAGCTCCTGCCGAGCAGGACCCAGCCCGGGTCGCAGATCCTGGAGGGGCACTCTGCAGGAGGAAAAGATGGGGGGCAGTCAGAGGCACGAGAGACACACACTCTGTGGGAGGGGCAGAAGGGCGGCCAGCTGTCAGTAGCATTGCATAACACCCAGATAGATAAGACCCCTGGTCCTGATGGGAGCATCCCAGGGTACCGAAAGAAACGACAGAAATTATAGTAGAGGCTTTGGTGATGATTTACCAAAATTTCCGGGACTCTGGGCAGGTCGCGGTGGATTAGCAGACGGTGACTGTCACACCACTATTCACAAAGGGATGTAGGTAGAGGGCAAGGAACTATAGATCTGTTAGTTTAATGTCTGTAGATGGGATCGTGATTGAAGCTATCATTAAAGAGGAAGTAGCGATACTTCTAGAAAGAACTGGATCGATCAGGCAAATGCAGCATGGATTCAGCAAAGGCAGGTCCTGTTTGATAAACTTACTGGAGTTTTTAAGGATATAACAGGCACAGTGGACAGAGGGGATCAGGTGGATGGTATTTACATGGATTTTCAGAAGGCGTTCAATACCGTGCCGCATAAAAGACTTATCCATAAGATAAGGATGCATAGAGCTGGGGCTGATATATTAGCATCGATAGAGGATTGGTTAATGAATAGAAAGAGAGAATTCCGATACATGGGTGTTACTCTGGCAATCAGCAGTGAGCAGTGAGCCACAGGGCTCGGTGCTGGGCCCACAACTGTTCACAACATATGTTAACAATCTGGAAGAGGGGACTGAGTGTAGTGTATCTAAATTTGCTGAATGCACTAAATTGAGTGGAAAAGCAAACTGTGTAGAAGATACAGAGAGTCTGCAGAGAGATTTAGATAGGTTTAGTGAGTGGGCAAAGGTCAGGCAGACCGAGTACAATGTTGGTAAATATGAAGTCATCCACCTTGGGAGAAAAAAAATGGAAAAGCAGATTATTAACTAAATAGTAAAAGATCACAGCATGCTGCTGTGCAGAGGGACTGGGAGTGCTTGTGCATCAATCACAAAAGGTTGGTTTGTAGGTGCAGCGGGCTATCAAGAAGGCAAATGGGATGTTGGCCTTCATTGCCAGAGGATTGAATTTAAAAGCAGGGAGGTTATGCTGCAACTGTACAGGGTACAGGTGAGGCCGCATCTGGAGTACTGCATGCAGTTCTGGTCTCCTTACTTGAGGATGGGTATACGGGCTTTGGAGGCGGTGCAGAGGAGGTTCACCAGGTAGATTCCAGAGATGAGGAGGTTAGACTATGAGTCGTCTGGGACTGCACTCACTGGAATTCAGAAGACTGAGAGGAGATCTTACAGAAACATATAAAATTATGAAAGGGATGGATAAGATAGAGGCAGGAAAGTTGTTTCCACTGATAGGTGAGACTAGAACTAGGGGACATGGCCTCAAGATTTGGGGGAGTAGATTTAGGACAGAGATGAGGAGGAACTGCTTTTCCCAAAGAGTGGTGAATCTGTGAAATTCTCTGCCCAATGAAGGAGTGGTGGCTACCTCAGTAAATGTATTTAAGACAAAGTTGGATAGATTTTTGCATTGTAGGGGAATTAAGGGTTATGGGGAAAGTGCAGGTAGCTGGAGATGAGGCCAAGACCAGAACTGCCATAATATTATTGAAAGGCACAACAGGCTCAGCAGGCCAGATGCCCTACTCCTGCTCCTATTCCTGATGTAATGTTAGTCCCAACACACCTGTTGAGCTGACAGATCCTTCACCAGCCAGTGACGGGCCAGATGGCCTCCACAGCCGGACAATCCCCACGAAAGGAATTGAATGGTCTCCAGACCACATCAATTTCCCAGTGAAGGTCGAAAAATCTCCACAGCCAGACGATACCAGAGCTACGGGTCAAGCGGTCTATGGAACCAGTCTTATTCACAGCAAGGAGTCAAATGAGGGGCTAATTGGTCTATGAATCCACTCTAACCCACAGCAACAGGCAGAGTGGTCTCTGCTCTGGGTCTACATCAAAAGGAATGGCCGGGTAGTCGGTAGAACCAGTCTAACCCACCAGGAGGGGCCGAGTGGTATCCACACCGAGTATATACCCGTGGTGAAGGGTCAAGTGTCACGTCCGGTCTCCACCCCGGTGAAGGGTCGAGTGTTACGTCCGGTCTCCACCCCGGTGAAGGGTCGAGTGTTACGTCCGGTCTGCACCCCGGTGAAGGGTCAAGTGTCACGTCTGGTCTCCACCCCGGTGAAGGGTCAAGTGTCACGTCTGGTCTCCACCCCGGTGAAGGGTCGAGTGTCACGTCCGGTCTGCACCCCGGTGAAGGGTCAAGTGTCACGTCTGGTCTCCACCCCAGTGAAGGGTCGAGTGTCACGTCCGGTCTGCACCCCGGTGAAGGGTCGAGTGTCACGTCCGGTCTGCACCCCGGTGAAGGGTTGAGTGTCATCTCCGGTCCCCACCCCGGTGAAGGGTCGAGTGTCATGTCCGGTCTGCACCCCGGTGAAGGGTCGAGTGTCACGTCCGGTGTGCACCCGGTGAAGGTTCGAGTGTCACGTCCGGTCTCCACCCGTGGTGAAGGGTCGAGTGTCACGTCCGGTGTGCACCCGGTGAAGGGTCGAGTGTCACGTCCGGTCTCCACCCGTGGTGAAGGGTCGAGTGTCATGTCCGGTGTGCACCCGGTGAAGGGTCGAGTGTCACGTCCGGTCTGCACCCGGTGAAGGGTCGAGTGTCACGTCCAGTCTGCCCCCGGTGAAGGGTTGAGTGTCACGTCCGGTCCCCACCCCGGTGAAGGGTCGAGTGTCACGTCCGGTCTCCACGCGGTGAAGGGTCGAGTGTCACGTCCGGTCTACACCCCGGTGAAGGTTCGAGTGTCACGTCCGGTCTCCACCCGTGGTGAAGGGTCGAGTGTCACGTCCGGTCTCCACCCGTGGTGAAGGGTCGAGTGTCACGTCCGGTCTGCACCCCGGTGAAGGGTCGAGTGTCACGTCCGGTCTGCACCCTGGTGAAGGGTCGAGTGTCACGTACGGTCTCCACCCGTGGTGAAGGGTCGAGTGTCACGTCCGGTCTCCACCCGGTGAAGGGTCGAGTGTCATGTCCGGTCTCCACCCGTGGTGAAGGGTCGAGTGTCACGTCCGGTCTGCACCCCGGTGAAGGGTCGAGTGTCACGTCTGGTCTCCACTCGTGGTGAAGGGTCGAGTGTCACGTCCGGTCTGCACCCCGGTGAAGGGTCGAGTGTCACGTCCGGTCTGCACCCCGGTGAAGGGTTGAGTGTCATCTCCGGTCCCCACCCCGGTGAAGGGTCGAGTGTCATGTCCGGTCTGCACCCGGTGAAGGGTCGTGTGTCACGTCCGGTCCCCACCCCGGTGAAGGGTCGAGTGTCACGTCCGGTCCCCACCCCGGTGAAGGGTCGAGTGTCATGTCCGGTCTCCACCCGTGGTGAAGGGTCGAGTGTCACGTCCGGTCTGCACCCCGGTGAAGGGTCGAGTGTCACGTCTGGTCTCCACCCGTGGTGAAGGGTCGAGTGTCACGTCCGGTCTGCACCCCGGTGAAGGGTCGAGTGTCACGTCCGGTCTGCACCCCGGTGAAGGGTTGAGTGTCATCTCCGGTCCCCACCCTGGTGAAGGGTCGAGTGTCATGTCCGGTCTGCACCCGGTGAAGGGTCGTGTGTCACGTCCGGTCCCCACCCCGGTGAAGGGTCGAGTGTCACGTCCAGTCTGCCCCCGGTGAAGGGTCGAGTGTCACGTCCGGTCCCCACCCCGGTGAAGGGTCGAGTGTCATGACCGGTCTGCACCCCGGTGAAGGGTCGAGTGTCACGTCCAGTCTGCCCCCGGTGAAGGGTCGAGTGTCACGTCCGGTCTCCACCCGTGGTGAAGGGTCGAGTGTCACGTCCGGTCTCCACCAGGTGAAGGGTCGAGTGTCACGTCCGGTCTCCACGCGGTGAAGGGTCGAGTGTTACATCCGGTCTCCACCCCGGTGAAGGGTCGAATGTCACATCCTGTCTACACCCCGGTGAAGGGTCGAGTTTCACGTCCGGTCTGCACCTCGGTGAAGGGTCGAGTGTTACATCCGGTCTCCACCCGGTGAAGGATCGAGTGTCACGTCCGGTCACCACCTGGTGAAGGGTCGAGTGTCACGCCCGGTCTGCCCCCCCGGTGAAGGGTCGAGTGTCACGTCCGGTCTACACACCGGTGTGAGACTGAGCCGTCTCTGGACAGTGTCGAGCCCCGCAGTGAAGGGTTGACTGTACCCCCAGTGTAATGTTAAGAAGTTCGCATCCTGCGGGCCTCATGAGCCTTGCTATTTTCTAAGGGTCATAGTGGCTAAGAGTTTGAGAAAAAGACATAGAAGCACAAATATTATCTCATAAGATCAGCTGAGTGGGTGTCATCATCCTTTGGTATGTGACCTCTGCTTAACTTTGGCTCTTGCTGAGAGAAACTTGTATCACTGCTTGACGAATTGCTGTCAGAGACCTACTGACTATGGCACCTGCAAGATGAGCATTGAAAGAAATGGCTGTTTCACGGGCAGGAGGCCTGTGCCTGTCTGTGTCGAGGCATGGTGGCAATTAATAGTGTTACACAAACAATTTCTGGCTGATAAAGTTAACAATACTGATCTGCACAGAAACTAAGGTGGGGGGGGTGAACCCACATGTATCTGTGTGCGTGGCTGCACATGTATAAAAGGGGCTGTATTTGTTTCAGAGGCGGGAGACCCCCGGAGCAGCCCAAGAGAGCGCTGAAGGAGGGCTCTCTCTGGTAACTTGCTGAAGTTACATTCACCGCGGTACGTGGTGTCTTTGCCTCGGGCAGACATTTACCCACAGCGACACTCACCGTACTTCTCACAGAAGAGGTGCAGCCAGTGCTGGGTGGAGTTGCGGAACCGACCGCAGTACTGCTCCTCCTGCATGCGGGCGCTCTGCTGCAGCTTCAGGTACCGCTGCGTCGTGTCCTGCAGGCCGTCCTGTGCCTGCCGCAGCCGCCCCTGCACCCTCGCATCTGCACAGCCAGCACACAGCTCCGTCAGCCCTCCTCAGCGAGAAGTACGGTTCCAGGCAGAAGTGGGATGGGAACCAGGGTGAGGCGGGGGCGAGGTGAGGGAGTGACGTGAGGGGAGTCAGGATGGCGTGGAGGTGAGGGGGCAGGATGGGGAGAGTGTGTGGGGGGACAGGACGGGGAGAGTGTGGGGGGGGACAGGACGGGAAGAGTGTGGGGGGGGATAGGATGAGGAGAATGTGGGGGGGGACAGGACGGGGAGAGTGTGGGGGGGACAGGATGGGGAGAGTGTGGAGGGGTGGACAGGACGGGGAGAGTGTGGGGGGACAGGACGGGGAGAGTGTGGGGGGACAGGACAGGGAGAGTGTGGGGGGACAGGACGGGGAGAGTGTGGGGGGACAGGACGGGGAGAGTGTGGGGGGACAGGACAAGTGTGGGGGGGTGGACAGGACGGGGAGAGTGTGGAGGGGTGGACAGGACAGGGAGAGTGTGGGGGGACAGGACGGGGAGAGTGTGGAGGGGTGGACAGGACAGGGAGAGTGTGGGGGGACAGGACGGGGAGAGTGTGGGGGAGACAGGACGGGGAGAGTGTGGGGGGGAGACAGGACGGGGAGAGTGTGGAGGGGTGGACAGGATGGGGAGAGTGTGGGGGGACAGGACGGGGAGAGTGTGGGGGGACAGGACGGGGAGAGTGTGGGGGGACAGGACAGGGAGAGTGTGGGGGGACAGGACAGGGAGAGTGTGGGGGGGTGGACAGGACGGGGAGAGTGTGGAGGGGTGGACCGGACGGGGAGAGTGTGGGGGAGACAGGACGGGGAGAGTGTGGGGGGGAGACAGGACGGGGAGAGTGTGGGGGAGACAGGACGGGGAGAGTGTGGGGGGACAGGACGGGGAGAGTGTGGGGGGACAGGACAGGGAGAGTGTGGGGGGACAGGACGGGGAGAGTGTGGGGGAGACAGGACGGGGAGAGTGTGGAGGGGTGGACAGGACGGGGAGAGTGTGGGGGGACAGGACAGGGAGAGTGTGGGGGGACAGGACAAGGAGAGTGTGGAGGGGTGGACAGGACGGGGAGAGTGTGGAGGGGTGGACAGGACGGGGAGAGTGTGGGGGGACAGGACGGGGAGAGTGTGGGGGAGACAGGACGGGGAGAGTGTGGGGGGGAGACAGGACGGGGAGAGTGTGGGGGGGTGGACAGGACGGGGAGAGTGTGGAGGGGTGGACAGGACGGGGAGAGTGTGGGGGGACAGGACGGGGAGAGTGTGGGGGAGACAGGACGGGGAGAGTGTGGGGGAGACAGGACGGGGAGAGTGTGGGGGGGTGGGCGTGAGGTAGGGCGAGTGTGTAGGCGGGGCAAGATGGGGTGAGGCAAACGTGAGGTGGGTTGGGGGCGGGGCGTGTGGCAAGACGGAGCGAGCAGGCGAGGGTGAGCTGTCGGGGGACGGGGCGAGTGGGACAGGGCGAGGTGGTGGTGGGACGGGACAGGGAAAGGGTGAGGCGTGATGGGGTGAGGCGAGGGGATGAGGGTGAGGCGCAGCAAGACGAGGTTGAAGGGGAACATGATGTGGGTGTGGTGGGGGGGGTTGTTGACGAGCTCCGACCATCACTCACTCACAGATCGCTCCGAAGTAGGCCACCAAACCCAGCAGGACCAGGCAGACCATCAGCCCCAGCAGGGCCAGGGCTTTGACCACCAGCTGGCACTTGTCCTGGCAGGTTCCTGCAGTCGGGGCAGGGGTCGGGAGAGGGGGGAACACAGTTAGAGCGCAGGTACTGAGCCCATGAAAACCCAGACACACACCGGGGGTCTGCTGCTCCGCCTCTCACTTCCCACTGAGATCCCACCCTCCCCACGCCCCCAGCCTTTGGGTCTGGGCTCGGGCCGGAAAGGGGAAGGAGATCCCAGAACCCTGCCTTATCAAATGGACATCAAGGACACACCCAGTCTCTCACCACCCCGTCCCCCACCGCCCAGCCGTCTCTGATTCACACACCTTCCCCTCCCTCGTCACTTCCCACACTAACCCTCCTCCCCCTCGCCACCCACACTGCCCTCCCTCCTCTACTAACCCTACCCACCCCTCCAAGCATACCTCACTTCCCGCCCTTCTCTCTCCTCCCCTTTATTTCGGTGGAATTATCGAGCAGCATCGGGTAAGTCTCTGCTGATGAGCAGCGGGATCTCGGGGTCTAAGTCGTTACCCCTACAGAAAGTGCTTTGCCTGAGGCACGGAGCTCAAAGTCAGGAAGTTCTGTTGCAGCTTTACAAACTCCCAGTCCATCCGCATCTGGAGTCTTGTATTCTGTTCTGGTGGCCTCACTGTATTAAAGGTGTTGAGGCTTTGGAGAGGGTACAAAAGAGGTTTACCAGGATGCTATCTGGTATAGAGGGCATGTACTGTCATGAGAGGCAGGATGAACTTGGGTTGTTTTCTCTGGAGCATCGGAGGCTGAGGGGAGATCAGATAGAGGTTTATAACATCTGAGAGGCAGAGATAGAGTGGACAGAGAGTATCTCTTTCCCAGGGTTGAAATGTCATATACCAGAGTGCAGGCATTGAAGGTGAGAGGGGGTAGGTTCAAGAGGGATGTGAGGGGCATACATTGAAGGTGAGAGACTGAGGGATTTTTTTTTACAGTGAATGTGGGTGCCCGGAATGCTTGGGGTGGTGGTAGAGGCAGATATATTTGGGACTATGAAGAGATAGGCACACAAATGTGACCAAAAGTTGAAGGATATGGACATTATCAAGTCAAGACACTTTTTAATTATCATTTCAACCATAACTGCTGGTACAATACACAGTAAAAATTAGACAACGCTTTCCAGGACCATGGTGCTACATGAAACAGTACAAAAACTACACTGATCTATGTAAGAACAAACACAAAAACTAGACTACAGATCTATCTAGGACTGCATAAAGTGCACAAAACAGTGCAGGCATTACAACAAATAATAAACAAGACAATAGGCACAGTAGGGGGCAGTAGGTTGGTGTCAGTCCAGGCTCTGGGTATTGAGGAGTCTGATGGCTTGGGGGAAGAAACTGTTACACAGTCTGGTCGTGAGAGCCCAAATGCTTCGGTGCCTTTTTCCAGATGGCAGGAGGGAGAAGAGTTTGTATGAGGGGTGCGTGGGGTCCTTCACAATGCTGTTTGCTTTGCAGATGCAGCGTGTGATGTAAATGTCTGCGATGGCGGAAGGGAGACCCCGATGATCTTCTCAGCTGACCTCACTATCCGCTGCAAGGTCTTGTGATCTGAGACGGTGCAATTCCTGAACCAGGTAGTGATGCAGCTGCTCAGGATGCTCTCAATACAACCTCTGTAGAATGTGGTGAGGATGGGGGGGTGAGAGATGGACTTTTCTCAGCCTTCGCAGAAAGTAGAGACGCTGCTGGGCTTTCTTTGCTATGGAGCTGGTGTTGAGGGACCAGGTGAGATTCTCCGCCAGGTGAACACCAAGAAATTTGGTGCTCTTAATGATCTCTACGGAGGAGTCGTCGTTGTTCAGCGGAGAGTGGTCACTCCGTGTCCTCCTGAAGTCAACAACCATCTCTTTTGTTTTGTTCACATTCAGAGACAGGTTGTTGGCTCTGCACCAGTCCGTTAGCCGCTGCACCTCCTCTCTGTATGCTGACTCATCGTTCTGGCTGATGAGACCCACCACGGTCGTGTCATCGGCGAACTTGATGAAGTGGTTCGAGCTGTGTGTTGCTGCACAGTCGTGGGTCAGCAGAGTGAACAGCAGTGGACTGAGCACACAGCCCTGGGGGGGCCGCGTGCTCAGTGTGATTGGGTTGGCAGAAGGGATTAGTTTGGTTGACCATTTGATTACTAACTCAGTTTGTTCAACACAACACAGTGGGGCTGAAGGACCCATTTCTGTGCTGTGTTGTTCTTTGCCCTTCGGCCCATCTAGTCCATGCCGGCCCGGTCCCATGACCTGCGGCTGGATAATGGCTCTCCAAACTCTTATCCAAACTTCTGTTCCTGCGTCCACCACTTCCGCTGGTCTCTCGGCCCACGCTC
The DNA here is from genome assembly GCF_963921235.1 of Mobula hypostoma. Taxonomy (NCBI): domain Eukaryota; kingdom Metazoa; phylum Chordata; class Chondrichthyes; order Myliobatiformes; family Myliobatidae; genus Mobula; species Mobula hypostoma. Next base: position 6,330,848 of record NC_086127.1, on the reverse strand, counting down.
TGAGTGAACAGATCGCCCTCACACTCCCCTCAATCGCTTCGCCTTTCACTCTGCATACGTTCACTCTAAACATCAGATCTCTCTTTCTCCCCCTGCACTCCAGGGAACGCAGCATGACCTCTTCGGCCTCTCTCTGTACCTCGGGGTTCCAGGTCCCTCAAGGTCCAAGGGGCCCTGGGGAACGACACCCCCCCCGTTCACTCACCCCGCCGCTCATTGTACTCTTCCTCCTGCAGCACGTCGTCCTCGATCTCCATGATCAGGTCGGGCAGATCGCTCTCCTCCTCGTGGGCTGGCGCCTCCGCCTCGCCCGCCGCCTGCCGGTCCTCGTGCCCCCAGGATGACCCCCCCTTGCTGCCCCGCATCCCTCGGCCTGCTGCCGGGACCACCCCTCCGACGGGGGCGCACGCCGACCCTCACCGGGGCCCTCTCGTGTCGACTTCACACAGTCACCCAGCCTCCCGGGACCGATCCGGCCCCCTTCGAGGGTTCCCTTGCTGGCACTCCTTCCCCAGACCGACACACTCCTCTCGTCTTCCAGGTGTCTGTTGCCCAGCTCGTCCGGTTAGAGAGGGCACCTGTAAGAGATCAGATACAATTCAAGATCCCCCATTGTAAAAGTTTTTATAGGTATGTAAAAAGGAAAAGACTGGTAAAGACAAATGTAGGTCCCCTACAGACAGAAACAGGTGAATTGATTATGGGGAGCAAGGACATGGCAGACCAATTGAATAATTACTTTGGTTCTATCTTCACTAAGGAGGACATAGATAATCTTCCAGAAATAGTAGGGGACAGAGGGTCCAGTGAGATGGAGGAACTGAGGGAAATACATGTTAGTAGGGAAGTGGTGTTAGGTAAATTGAAGGGACTAAAGGCAGATAAATCCCCAGGGCCAGATGGTCTGTATCCCAGAGTGCTTAAGGAAGTAGCCCAAGAAATAGTGGATGCATTAGTGATAATTTTTCAAAACTCGTTAGATTCTGGACTAGTTCCTGAGGATTGGAGGGTGGCTAATGTAACCCCACTTTTTAAAAAAGGAGGGAGAGAGAAACCAGGGAATTATAGACCGGTTAGCCTAACGTCGGTGGTGGGGAAACTGCTGGAGTCAGTTATCAAGGATGTGATAACAGCACATTTGGAAAGCGGAGAAATGATCGGACAAAGTCAGCATGGATTTGTGAAAGGAAAATCATGTCTGACGAATCTCATAGAATTTTTTGAGGATGTAACTAGTAGAGTTGATAGGGGAGAACCAGTGGATGTGGTATATTTGGATTTTCAAAAGGCTTTTGACAAGGTCCCACACAGGAGATTAGTGTGCAAACTTAAAGCACACGGTATTGGGGGTAAGGTATTGGTGTGGGTGGAGAATTGGTTAGCAGACAGGAAGCAAAGAGTGGGAATAAACGAGACCTTTTCAGAATGGCAGGCGGTGACTAGTGGGGTACCGCAAGGCTCAGTGCTGGGACCCCAGTTGTTTACAATATATATTAATGACTTGGATGAGGGAATTGAATGCAGCATCTCCAAGTTTGCGGATGACACGAAGCTGGGTGGCAGTGTTAGCTGTGAGGAGGATGCTAAGAGGATGCAGGGTGACTTGGATAGGTTGGGTGAGTGGGCAAATTCATGGCAGATGCAATTTAATGTGGATAAATGTGAAGTTATCCACTTTGGTGGCAAAAATAGGAAAACAGATTATTATCTGAATGGTGGCCGATTAGGAAAGGGGGAGGTGCAACGAGACCTGGGTGTCATTATACACCAGTCATTGAAAGTGGGCATGCAGGTA